>NW_027129167.1:140000-159000 GCF_037325665.1 Littorina saxatilis
TCACACTGTTACAAGACACTCCCCGGACTTATACTAAGCCTAGCGCAGAACTGCGCGAGGTGACATGCGACTCATTTTGTGGTGGAGGGTCACATATGTGGAGAGACTGAGTTCAAAGACAATGACATAGACCAGTACTATGGTAACATCAGACAGGCAATCCTCAGTGCAGCTGCCAAGCTATTCCAAAACGCGCTTCTGGGCCTCAAAAGAGAGAACAGGCACCTTCCCCCTGGTGGAATGAAAAATGCAGAGCTGCGGTGCAGCGCAAACGGCGCTTTACAAAAGCATATCAGAAGAATCAGTCAGCCTCCAATAAAACAGCACTTGAAGAAGTTGAAAAGGAGTGCTCTGCAGTCAATGAACAGGCAAAAGCAGACTACTGGACAGATTTCTGTTGTAAAAAGGTGCATAACCAAGGAGACGCGTCCCTTGTATGGACCAAACTGCGAAAATCTGGGTATCAATGAGTTGAGGAAGGCAATCCAAGGAATCAAATCCGGAAATGTTGCAACCGGCTTAGACCCCATTGGACTCCATGGCTGTTAGAGTGGGGCAGTCCATCTCTCAAACACATGTCCTAGATATGGGGGTGCCTCAGGGAAGCATCATAGCCCCCATATTGTTCAGCATCATGGTCCACGATGCAGCAAACCTGAACCTCAAGGAGGCCTCATTGTCTCTGTTTGCCGATGACATGGCCCTCTGGGAAGCAGTTAACTGCAAGTCAGAAAAAACAATCAAAACAAAAATGGGGCGGTACCAAGCAAAAATCGACCAGATCGCTGACTACGTGCAGACGAATGGCTTTGAGCTATCTACCGAAAAAAACCGTGTTCATGGCCTTCACAGGAGTGCAGCTTCTCAAAAGGACATGTTCCATTACCATAAATGGGGTGCAGCTGGTGCCAGCAGATAAACCTAAGTTCTTGGGAGTGACACTCACAAGCTCCCTCAGTTGAGACCCACACATAGACTCACTTTTGAGAAAAGCTCAACGCTCTCTAAACCTGATTAAGGTTCTGAGCAGAGAGTCGTGGGCAGCCGGAAAACCATTGAGCCCTCTTGTCCGTGCCCTTGTTCGGTCGCGCCTCACTACGGCTAAGAGGCTTTTTTTGCAGCTCCTGACAGTCAGTGGGTTACGCTTGAAAGAGTAGAGAGAGCCGCTCTTAATGTGGCGCTGGGGGTCCCCAGATCGGCAGTCTCCACTCTACTTTACCAGGAAGTGGGATGGCTGCCACTGAAAGAGGAATGCCACCTCAGATGTGCACAACTGGCTGTCAGAATACACTGTGTCCCAAACACGGCAGTGGAAGTATTTACCCCAGACATGGGAGATACCGACCACATGCAATACAAAGCTCTTGAATCCAAGACTCATACATACCAAACAGTGCTCCCAATATACAACCATGTGAAGGGCATATGGGAACATAGTGGTCTGTCCAAGGAAAAGCTGGTTACAGGTGGTACTCTTCCTTACCCTCCAATGACAGACATTCGGCTCTCCTGCCAGGAAGCCAAACTGCTGCTCGCCAAGCTAAAAAGAGAGGAAAGAGAGCAGACTTTCAAAAACATGTGAAGAGAGAGGATGGATACTGTTACACCCCCCCTACAATAGGAAAGGGCACCACCTCCCACTCCCCCCGAGACCCATGAGCCTGTCGCGTTGCTTGCGCACGGTCAGCAGCCGCATTAACTGGGACAAGGTAGTCTGTCAGTGTGGCAAGACTGGACACCTCACACACGTGTTTGAAGGTTGTGACACTCTCAAGGAAGAGATGTCTAGTCTCATCCGCTACAGAAGGGAGAATGCCCTCAGTCTGGGAGACTTTCTCCGCCCACACCCATCACTCGGAGAGAAACCGATGATGGTCTTGGTCACCAATCTGTTCACCTTAACTGTTGCGAGCTGGTTCTAGTGTGCTTGCAGCAGACCCAGCACAGCACAGATCCACTTCTGGAATCTTAAGCTAAATGTGTCCCAAGACACACATTTTGTAGTCCTGGCATCCTGAAAGGCAGAGGCCCCAACCTACAGGTTTGCTTCCATACCAAAAACGCCTCCAGACACGGGAACTTGGGAGCAGAGGCAACAGCTCCGCTTGAACCTCAGAAACCAAATGTACCTCCAAACACACAGATCCCTTAGACGGCCGAGGCTGTGGCCTCTAAGGTGCTCTTGTACCAAACCGCCTCCTGAATCTGCATCAGATTGCTTGCGCTGGCATCTGCTTACATAGACCCACATTAAGTCTCCACCGAGTGGTAGACACAGACGACATTTGGTAGCACTGACTGCCAGCTTCACGGTAATGCGTACCCCTAGCGCGGCTCTGCTTGGGTGGGAATGTTCTGAGCAAAACACTATGTGTTATGGAACTTCTTGACCCCCACATATTGGGTGGGGAGTTTGCCAAGTCGGTAGAGGCGCTGGCTTTAAAACCGGTTGTTACTATCAGCGTGGGTTGAACCCCCAAGTTCGGCGCGGGATGTGTGTCCCAGAGTCAACTTTGTGCAGACTCTCCTCGGTGTCCGAACACCCCCGTGTGCACGCATGCGCGCGATAAAGATCCCAGGGTCACAGTGAAAGTTTCAGGCCTTGGAAACACGAATACATGCATGCAAACATATGAAGCCCGGGTGTCCGTTCGGCCAACAGCCAATAAAGTAACCATTTCAGCACTGACCCAAGACGACCCAACCTGGTCCCTAGCCCATTTCAGGTCTCTTCTGGCAGTGTGAATGAATGTAAATGCGCTAATATGCTATCATCGAGGAACAAACAACAACTCCAATTATAATTTCCCTCCACTGTATTGGGTAAATTCAAGGATACAGTTATGATACATACACACATATACACACAATCATGAAAAGAAAAATATCAGGGTTATATATTCAAAACAGGGTACTCACAGGTTTGAAGACAGGTTTGAAAATCCCGTGCACACACTAACCGTAATATTACCCTGAGTGTATCAAAATCGCTACCCGTGAGGAAGACAGAAAAACACACACACACACAGTCCGTGAAATCACAGGCCCACGATATCCACAGTATAATACCAACACACGGCAAGTGTGTAAGTAGAAAAAGTACAGTCACTGTTCACAGTTATGATTCTGACCAGACTGCGGCAACCATCTGATCTAGATGTGAAACACTAATTATATCTTAATTAAATAGGTTCTCCTGAACATGGCTTAGCTCAGCTAGAGCACACACAAAAACTGCCGATATGTTCTTCACTTGAAAAAAGTTGCAGTGTACTTAATTCTCCGACTGGCGATCTCAACTTAACCAGTTAACTTCGTCCTGTGACCTCTCTGGTCCAACTATCCGGACTGTAACCTCACTGCTAGCTTCGTGAAAGTCCCGTCGAACTTCAGCTAAACTGATCCATAGAAATAAGATATTCGGCGGCTTCTCAGATTATTATTCTTCCTCAGCATCTGGCCACAATCTTCTTCTTATGGACAGGTTACTGGACGCACTGCACAAACATGAAGAGCGGACATATTGTTTTTACAGTGTCCTCTACGAACTAGTCGTTCTGCAATGTCAATCGGTTCAGCTTACGCGATACACAAACCGTCGATATTCGAATGCCTATTAAAGTTACCTGTTAAAGTGCTTTGACGATCGCGTCTCAGATAACACAAGTAAGGGCTGGAACCTTTTCTTGCATTCTCTCCGGGCATTTTATCCTCCCGCGCGATTAACATCGAGACCTTTCTCCTCGATGGACAGTCGTCAATTGTGCTGCTAAACTAGCTCCGATTCACGAAGTCAACTGTTCCCTGGTTTGTGAGCTGTGTTAACTCCGTGCAATACACTTTCCACGTGTATCTGGTTGGCTTCCGTGTTTTGTGGAGAGAACAAATGCTATCTCGGCCTGACTCAGTTGTTAGCCGTTTGAATTCCTTCACAAGCAGCTGGCAGCCAGCTGTCTACACCTTCCCCCCACCCCCCCACCCCCCCCCCCCTGCATTTTATTTTTTTAAATTTTAATACAAAGCCGGGTTTTCCCGTGTAACATGCCCCTAATGGCTTTGCTGTGAGGGCGTAAAACTTACATTTTTCTTTTCCTTTGGCAGTTCTGCTGTTGATGAAGATCAAAAAGAGAGTTGGCGAGATCACTCCGACTTGTGGGACACCGTGTTGTATCAAAACCCTCCTGCTTAGTCGGCTGCTGACTGTGACCCTTGATCTGCGGTTGTGCAGGAAGGATCGTATCCAAGACAGCATCTTTCCACTGACTCCACATCTCTGTGTCTTCACCAGAAGGCCATCTGTCCACACTCTATCAAACGCCTTCTGTAGGTCTATCCAGGCTGCAAAGACCATCTTCTGATTCTGGAAGGCATCCTCAATCTCCTGAGACAGGTAGGTGGCCTGGTCTTCTGTGCTCTGGAACTGGCGGAAGCCTGCTTGCTCTGGTGCAAGCATGTCTTCTTTCTCCAGATACCAAAGAAGGCGTTGATTCACCATCCTTTCTATTGTCTTGACAACACAGCTCGTGAGGCTGATTGGATGGTAGCTTGGGGCTTTCTTCTTGTCTTGTGTATAGGAATTATTGTAGCCTCTTTCCAAACTTGTGGGACTTGGCCTTTTTTCCAGCTGAGGTTGAAGATGTCGAGAAGCTTGCCAACAGCAGCACTTCCCAGATGGTTCAGCATTTCGTTGGATATCCCAACAGGCCCTGGCGACTTCTTGTTTTTCAGCTTGCGTAGTGCCTGGCGTAGTTCCTGATGAGTGAAGGGTGCTTCCATGGCTTCTGGGCTAGCTTTGTTGTTTCTCCTCTCTCTTTGTTCCTTTCTTGCCTCCCTCTGTTTCTCTGCTCCAACATTGATGTGGCTTTCGCTTGCATAGCTGTTGGCAAAGTGATCGGCAGCTTGCTTTCCTGTAAGGATTTCGCCTCTGTCTTCAATGGTGATGTTGGCTCCTCTCACTTCCTCATCGCTCAGCTGTTTGGTAAGTTTCCATAATTTTTCTCCATCTTTCTCCAAGTTAAGTGAGGCTGTCTTCTCTCTCCAGCTTCTACGGATAGCTTGCAGCTTTTCTTTCAGGAATCTGGCCGTGGCTTTTTGGAGGCAGTTGTGGTTCTCTTGTGAGGGGATCTCCTCCGCGTTCTTCCTGGCAGCCTTAAGATCATCTTGGAGTTATTGTAGTATGTTGCTCCAGTATGGCTTGTATTCTCTACGGGCTCCACGTGGGATGGTCTCTCTGGCTGCCTGTTGGACACAAGAGTTGAATTCCTTTGTGACAGTGTTGATGGCCCTGCCATCTACCCGGACGCTCCGTGTGAGCTCACATGTCCAGTGTCTGAAGAGCGCCCAGTTGGCCTTCTTGTAATTCCACCTTGCGTGGAGTGGTTGCATCCTGATACAATGCTTGTCGATTGTATGGTAGACTGGACGGTGGTCGCTTCCACCAGTTTGCTCTCCCACCTCTCTCTGCATACTTCCATGCAGATCATCCGTGCAGAAGGCAAGGTCTGGGGTAGATGTGCTTTTCCAGCGTCTAGAGTAGAAAGTGTGGGAATCATGTGGGTTGTTCACCAATTGTAGCTGATGATCGTCCTGTCAATTCTCGACCTCCTCCCCTCGTCTGTCCATGTGATCATACCCCCAGCTCTGGGAGTGACTGTTGAAATCCCCGAGCACAAGGAAGTGGGAGTCGTCGGTTGGAATGGTGTCGAGAGAAAGGGGCCGATCACGGGGGCAGTAGTAGTTCAGGATATTCATTTCCACAGAGCCACTCTTGATCCTCAGCTTCTGGTACTCTGCTCCTTCCATGAACACCTCTGTCTGGCAGGCACTGATGTTGTTTCTCACCAGGGTCAGTATGCCCCCTTTGTGCCTATTATCTCGGTCAGACCTGAAGGTCTGATAGCCTCTGATCTTGAAGACTTTGTTGCTCTGCAGGTGTGTCTCTTGTATGCAGCATACACTTACTTTCTTGTCAAACAGTGTGTGCTCTAATTCAGTCTTTTTATTGAAGACTCCTTCGGCGTTCCACAGCATGGCAATCAGCGGTTGCTGTCGTTTGATGTTTCGGCCAGTCAAGTTGCTCTCTCCCGCTGTCCCCTGGCTCCACGAGACAGCTTGGAGGGACCACCAGTAGCAGAGGTTGGGCTCCTTTGATGCATGGAGCCCGGCGCTGCACCTGCCTGGCGGGACTTCACAGGGCGAGCACCATCGCGTGCATTTCGGACTGTCGACATTTCATTTGTGCGATTTGCGTGGATCTATGGTTGTTTAAGGTGCGCCTGGTGGCCAAGATCCTCCGACTTCAGCCCTTAGGTTTCTTTCAGGGTTACCCTGCCCTTAGTTCCTGGCTCAAAAACCTAACCCTGGGAACACATGGGGGATTTCTTACCGGGGGCTCCACCCCCGGACTAGAGCTTTTAACTTGAATGCGGCTCTTACTCACATGGTGTAACCGTCATCGGACACGTAGGGTATTTTATAGGGTTGTCAGTGCCATCTGCCAACCCACCCCGTGCTGGTAGAGACGCGGCTAGTTGGTCCGGGACTGCTTATTCTATATTCGCAGCTGGCCCCCATATCTGGGGGCTGTTCCCCTGTCCGCCACCTGGGGACCCGCCGGGTTGAGGATAGTCGCCCCCCTACTGAATTGGAAGTATTCTGTTCTCGGATAGCGGGTATCAATCTCTTAGACCAAATCAAAAATAATCGTTTTACTGCTTGAAACTGCATATCAAAATTCATTTGTACACAATTCTTTAAATCACTCGTAAACCAAATACCCAATATTTTAAACTCGGCTTTGGGGGATTCCATTCAAAATCAAGGTGTGGCATATACCTTACATCACTATTTATTTTACATCCTAACCAAACAATTGCTGTTTTGTCAATATTCATTCTTAACCTTGATTTATTTCCAAAATCGTTTAATATGTTCATTGTTTCCTCAAACGTCTCCATATCTCCTCTTTGAAATAATTCAGTATCGTCGGCGAATTGTGACAATTTAAATTCTGTTTCACCGATAACAATTCCCTTAATATTTTTATTTTCCTTAATCATAAGTGAAAATACTTCAGCACACAAAATAAACAAATAAGGAGATATGGGATCGCCCTGTCTACATCCTCTTCCTACATTAAACCAGGGGCTAGGCTGACCGTTTACTAATACAGTCGACTTAATATTTAAATAAAACGTCTTTATCCACCTCAAAATATCATTTTTGAATCCAAATTCCTCAAGCGTTTTAATCATAACACGCCAGTCCAGCGAATCAAACGCCTTCTCAAAATCAATGCACATCAACAATCCTGCTATCTTATGCTCATTACAATATTCAATCAAATCATAAATTAAACGCACATTATTTCCAATATATCTATTGGCCATAAAACCAGACTGATCTTCGCTAATTAGTTTTGGCAGGACAGTTTTCATCCTTTCTGCAATACAGGATGTTGCAATTTTATATACAACGTTTAATAGGGAGATAGACCTCCAATTTTTCAAATATTCCCTTGGTTTATTCCCTTTGGGAATACATATTATAACACCTTCTCTTTGACCGGCACGGTTGGCCTAGTGGTAAGGCGTCCGCCCCGTGATCGGGAGGTCGTGGGTTCGAACCCCGGCCGGATCATACCTAAGACTTTAAAATTGGCAATCTAGTGGCTGCTCCGCTTGGCGTCTGGCATTAGTGCTAGGACTGGTTGGTCCGGTGTCAGAATAATGTGACTGGGTGAGACATGAAGCCTGTGCTGCGACTTCTGTCTTGTGTGTGGCGCACGTTAAATGTCAAAGCAGCACCGCCCTGATATGGCCATTCGTGGTCGGCTGGGCGTTAAGCAAACAAACAAACAAACAAACCTTCTCTTTGAGTGGAGGACATTTCGTGGCAATCCCCTCTCTCTCTCGAACAGGAAACATAAGGAGACACCCTACATGGGCCAACACACTCTTAACATGACAGACACATTTCATTTGCTCTTCTTTCGCTTAACATTTATACTGGCCTCAATCTCAACATCCTCACTTTTCATTCTCGTGTCGCGTGTTTAAGGCTGCACACGCACTCCATGTACAATGTCGCAGGACCAGGCGACCGGCAAAAATGGCAAGCTCAATACTAAAAAGGTTTATATATAAAAAAAAAAAAAAAAAAAAAAGCATACAGACAAAAACAGCACGATTGTAGATATTTTACTGGTAGAACAGACACAACCAACCAATTCCAACAAACAAAAACAAACGAACAAACAAACAGGCACAGACAAAAAAGAAAACAAATATCCTTGATATCTTTGTACTTCACACATGTACTTTCATGAAAAACAAAAAGAAAGCAAACATTGTTTGGCATAAATGGCACAACAAGCTCATACTTGTAGCAGGGACAGAGACGGCACAACAAGCTCCTACTTGTAGCAGGGACAGAGACGGCACAACAAGCTCATACTTGTAGCAGGGACAGAGACGGCACAACAAGCTCATACTTGTAGCAGGGACAGAGACGGCACAACAAGCTCATACTTGTAGCGGGGACAGAGACGGCACAACAAGCTCCTACTTGTAGCAGGGACAGAGACGGCACAACAAGCTCATACTTGTAGCAGGGACAGAGACGGCACAACAAGCTCATACTTGTAGCGGGGACAGAGACGGCACAACAAGCTCCTACTTGTAGCAGGGACAGAGACGGCACAACAAGCTCCTACTTGTAGCAGGGACAGAGACGGCACAACAAGCTCATACTTGTAGCGGGGACAGAGACGGCACAACAAGCTCCTACTTGTAGCGGGAACAGAGACGGCACAACAAGCTCCTACTTGTAGCGGGAACAGAGACGGCACAACAAGCTCATACTTGTAGCGGTGACAGAGACGGCACAACAAGCTCATACTTGTAGCAGGGACAGAGACGGCACAACAAGCTCCTACTTGTAGCAGGGACAGAGACGGCACAACAAGCTCCTACTTGTAGCGGGGACAGAGACGGCACAACAAGCTCCTACTTGTAGCGGGGACAGAGACGGCACAACAAGCTCCTACTTGTAGCAGGGACAGAGACGGCACAACAAGCTCATACTTGTAGCGGGGACACCCAGCCAGCAAGACATTAGCGGCCGATAATCGGCCGAACACCCTTCAAAAAGTCGGGCCGGTGACGTCAAAACATACGACGCGGGTGTTGGCCCGACTAACTTTTGCAAAGAGGCAACGATGCGGCCGATAGGCGGCCGAACACCTGCACTATGGCGGCACGCATCCGGTCCGATGTTAATCGGCCCGATGACTTGTTTGACCTGCGGTCCGACACCTTATGCCGACATCGGGAAGATATCGATTTCAGCGGGAAGACATCGGGACGATGTCGGCATAAGGTGTCGGGCCGCAGGTCCAACAAGCCATCGGGCCGATTAACATCGGACCGGATGCGTGCCGCCATAGTACAGGTGTTCGGCCGCCTGTCGGCCGCCTCGTTGCCTCTTTGCAAAAGTTAGTCGGGCCAACACCCGCGTCGTATCTTTTGACGTCACCTGCCCGACTTTTTGAAGGGTGTTCGGCCGACTATCGGCCGCTAATGTCTTGCTGGCTGGGTGCAGCTACAGATACAGCAGTATGTACCACCACCACCCCCCACCCCCCAAGTGTAACAGTGCAAAATTCACTTACAGCTACAGCTACAGCAGTATAACCCCCCCTCCCCCCAGTGTTACAGTTGCAAACAAACCTACAGATACAGCAGTGTGTACAACCCCCCCCCCCCCCCCAGTGTAACAGTGCAAAACAAATCACCAGCTAGAGATACAGCAGTATGTAGAACCCCCCGCCCCTACCGCGTACCGCCCTCACTGTAACAGTACAAAACACACCTACAGCTACAGATACAGCCGTATACACCCCCCCCCCCCTCAGTATTACAGTATAAAACACACCTACAGCAACAGATTCAGCAGTATATACAACCCCCCAAGTGTAACAGTGCAAAAATTACTTACAGCTACAGCTACAGCAGTATGTACACCTCCCCTCCCCCTTAGTAACAGTGCAAAACACACCTACAGCTACAGCAGTATGTACAACCCCCAACCCCCCCCCCCCCCGCCACCACTGTAACAGTACAAAACTCATTTACAGCTACAGATTCAGAATTATGTACATCCCCCTCCCCCCGCTGCCACCACTGTAACAGTACCAAACATACAACACTCCACCCCCTTCCCTCGTGTAGAGCGCAAAACACACCTAGAGCTACAGATACAGCAGTATACAACCCCAATCCCCCCCCCCCCCCCCCCCCTGTGTGCAAAACACACCAACAGCTACAAAAACAGCAGTATGTTCACCCCCCCCCTCCCCCTACTGTAACAGTACATAACACACCTACAGCTTCAGCTAGTTACATCTATGCTTGGCGCTGGTGGACAATATTCACTTTTTTTGGCAAAAACCGCCAGTTTTGGCCAAAAAAGACAAAGATTTGGCCAAAACAACCCACACATTTGGCCAAATAAAATAGATTTGGCTATAACTTTTTTTGGGCCAAAACTTTCTATGTAAAAGTTTTGGCCAAAACTGTTTATGTTAGCTAAAACGGGAGATTTGGCCAAACTTCTGCCACAAAAAGATTTGGCCAAAAAAAGATTTGGCCAAACAAAAAAGATTTGGCCAAATCTTCACTTTTTGGCCAAATCTGTTTTGTTTGGCCAAATCTTTTTTTGGCAAAATCTTTTGTATTTGCTGGCGCTGGTGGACAATATTCACTTTTTTGGCCAAATCTCTTTTTGGCCAAAACTTTGCTTTTTTGGCCAAAACTTTGCTTTTTTGGCCAATACCGCCAGTTTTGGCCAAAAAAGTGTGTTTTTGGCAAAATAAGTGAATATTGTCCACCAGCGCCAAGCAGCTTGGCGCTGGTGAACAATATTCACTTTTTTGGCCAAAAACGCACTTTTTTGGCCAAAACTGGCGGTTTTGGCCAAAACTGGCGGTTTTGGCCAAAACTGGCGTTTTTGGCCGAAACTATACTTTTTTGGCCAAAACTTTGCTTTTTTGGCCAAAAATGTACGTTTTTGGCCAAAAAAGTGTGTTTTTGGCAAAAAAAGTGAATATTGTCCACCAGCGCCAAGCAGCTTGGCGCTGGTGGACAATATTCACTATTTTGGCCAAAAACACACTTTTTTTGCCAAAACTGGTGGTTTTGGCCAAAACTGGCGTTTTTGGCCAAAACTGGCGTTTTTGGCCAAAACTATACTTTTTTGGCCAAAACTTTGCTTTTTTGGCCAAAACCGCCAGTTTTGGCCAAAAAGTGTGTTTTTGGCCCAAAAAAGTGAATATTGTCCACCAGCGCCAAGCAGCTTGGCGCTGGTGGACAATATTCACTTTTTTGGCCAAAAACGCACTTTTTTGGCCAAAACTGGCGTTTTGGGCCAAAACTGGCGTTTTGGGCCAAAACTGACATTTTTGGCAAAAACAATACTTTTTTGGCCAAAACTTTGCTTTTTTAGCCAAAACTGGTGGTTTTGGCCAAAACTGGCGGTTTTGGCCAAAACTTGCGGTTTGGGCCAAAACTATACTTTTTTGGCCAAAACTTTGCTTTTTTGGCCAAAAACGCCAGTTTTGGCCAAAAAAGTGTGTTTTGGGCAAAAAAAGTGAATATTGTCCACCAGCGCCAAGCAGCTTGGCGCTGGTGGACAATTTTCACTTTTTTGGCCAAAACTATAATTTTTTGGCCAAAACTGTTGGTTTTGGCCAAAACTGGCGTTTTTGGCCAAAACTGGCGTTTTTGGCCAAAACTGGCGTTTTTGGCCAAAACTGGCGTTTTTGGCCAAAACCGGCGTTTTTGGCCAAAACTGGCGTTTTTGGCCAAAAGTATACTTTTTTGGCCAAAACTTTGCTTTTTTGGCCAAAACTGGCGTTTTTGGCCAAAAAAATGAATATTGTCTATCAGCGCCAAGGGGTACTCAAAGATTTGGCCAAAAAATGAAGTTTTGGCCAAAACTATTTTTTGGCCAAAACTTTCAATGCAAAAGTTTTGGCCAAAAAAAGATTTGGCCAAATCTAAAACATTTGGCCAAAAAAGTGAAGATTTGGCCAAATGTTTTAGATTTGGCCAAATATTTTTTTGGCCAAAACTTTGCACTTAAAAGTTTTGGCCAAAACATGTTTTTGGCCAAAAACACACTTTTTGGCCAATAATGTACGTTTTGGGCCAAAAAAGTGTGTTTTTGGCCAAAAAAGTGAATATTGTCCACCAGCGCCAAGCATATACATCAGTATGCACACACCCCCCCCCCCCAAGTGTAACAGTACAAAACACACCTACAGCTACAGATTCAGCAGTATGTACAACCCCCTCCCCCCCCCCCCCCCCCAGTGTCACTGTGCAGAACACACATACAGCTACAGATTCAGCAGTTAGTATGTACACCCCCCCCCCCCCCCCAAGTGTGTAACAGTGCAAAACACACCACCAGCTACAGATAGATCAGTATGTACACCCCCCCCCCCCACCCCAAGTGTTACAATGCAATACACGTCACACCTACAGCTACAGATACATCAGTATGTACACCCCCCCCCCCCCAAGTGTAACAGTGCAAACCACACTTACAGCTACAGATTCAGCAGTATGTACTCCACCCCCCCCCCCCCCCCAGTGTAACAGTGCAAAAATCACCAACAACTACTGCAGTATGTACCCCCCTCCCCCTACAGCTACAGAAGTATGTTACCCCCCCCCCCCTGTAACAGGACAATACACACCTACATCTACAGCAGTATGTACACACACACCCCCCCCCCCCCACTGTAACAAGACAAAACACACCTACATCTATATTTACAGCAGTGTGTACAACACCCCCCTCCCCCACTGTAACAGGACAAAACACACCTACATCTACATATACAGAATAAGATACAGCAGTATGTACTCCCCCCCCCCCCCCCCCCTCACTGTAACAGCAAAACTAACATTGAGAGCCAAAAAAAACCGAAATCACTTACTCGCTCCATCCGTCGGTTGTCCTCGAGTTGACGTCTGAATCTGATTGTCATTGCCAAGAGCCTGACTCACTGGCTACACAACTATTCTCACCGCCACCACGTGGCACTGGGACCAGCACTCAGATTGAGATCCCGAGGCGACATTCGTCTCGGATAACATATCATCAATGTGCTGTCCAACATTCCCAAAAATGTCTCTTCTTTCGATATTAACTTGAACTAAGAAAACAAATAAAATTCGCTCACGCGGGAAAGCAGCAGCCATTTGCACACTCAATCTTGTTTACCGTAAGGAAAGCTATTTGAATATTTCAAGTAAATGATGGCGTATTTTTAAAATGTAAAACTCATGATTTGAGCTCATGCTGTATTTGATTGCAAATATGCAAATAAAACTTACAATTAATTATCCTACTCCTATGTGAAAAAGTCAACAAATATGAATAATTTAGTTTCGCATTTGCATGGTCAGTCTCATAATGTCACGCCGTTGCTGGACCGACGCTTGAACAGGGGACGTAACAAATGTTAAAATAATGATCATCAATTTGTTATCTCCCGTAACTCTGCATAATTTTATCGACAGCAACATTGCGTCGGGCCGATGTCGGGGTTTATTACGTACATTTATACACAGTCAAACGGTATCGGCGCGACAACGGACGACGACACACGACATATGACGACGTCACCCGACTGAAATCGTCAGTCGGCCGACGAAAGCTTGCTAGCTGGGCAGAGACGGCACAACAAGCTCATACTTGTAGCAGGGACAGAGACGGCACAACAAGCTCCTACTTGTAGCAGGGACAGAGACGGCACAACAAGCTCATACTTGTAGCAGGGACAGAGACGGCACAACAAGCTCATACTTGTAGCAGGGACAGAGACGGCACAACAAGCTCATACTTGTAGCGGGGACAGAGACGGCACAACAAGCTCCTACTTGTAGCAGGACAGAGACGGCACAACAAGCTCATACTTGTAGCAGGGACAGAGACGGCACAACAAGCTCCTACTTGTAGCAGGGACAGAGACGGCACAACAAGCTCCTACTTGTAGCAGGGACAGAGACGGCACAACAAGCTCCTACTTGTAGCAGGGACAGAGACGGCACAACAAGCTCATACTTGTAGCAGGGACAGAGACGGCACAACAAGCTCCTACTTGTAGCGGGAACAGAGACGGCACAACAAGCTCCTACTTGTAGCGGGAACAGAGACGGCACAACAAGCTCCTACTTGTAGCAGGGACAGAGACGGCACAACAAGCTCCTACTTGTAGCAGGGACAGAGACGGCACAACAAGCTCCTACTTGTAGCAGGGACAGAGACGGCACAACAAGCTCATACTTGTAGCAGGGACAGAGACGGCACAACAAGCTCCTACTTGTAGCGGGGACAGAGACGGCACAACAAGCTCCTACTTGTAGCAGGGACAGAGACGGCACAACAAGCTCCTACTTGTAGCGGGACAGAGACGGCACAACAAGCTCCTACTTGTAGCGGGGACAGAGACGGCACAACAAGCTCCTACTTGTAGCGGGAACAGAGACGGCATAACAAGCTCATACTTGCAGCGGGAACAGAAACGGATCAAAATATTACAACAACCATAGTAGAAAAGCACGAGCGAAAAAATCAGAAGCAAACACCAGTTAGAATCGAGAAACAAAACATATACAGTGGAACAAATATTAATTTTACTTCTTACATGGACTTTCACAGGGAGAAAGTACCGATCAAATAAACTTGAACCCAAAAAACAAGTTATTTATCTCAGCCCCTCCCACCCTGGTTCTCCTCATGCTACGTCAAAACGTACTTTTGATAATGTGCATAGCTTAATTTTTTTCGATAATCCAGATGGTTACAAGTGCGGCTAGTTGATACAACATTTACTTGCCAACACTGTCACATAGTTCTGGTGAGCTTTACCTCAATGTTTCTTGTAACATGATTACATGCATAAGGCCATTGGCTCAATAGTTGCAACATGACAGTGCGCCAACTTAAATCACTGTATGACTTTGTTGAGTTATTTGTGCCTAAGTTGCATTGCAGCAAAGTTTATGGGACTTTTTAAAAAAAGCTTAAACAAACTTAAAACAAAAAGAGGCTACTTTATGACTGTCTCTTCCGTACCTATCAGAATTAAATAACATATGATGACGAACGGAAGTCGGGAAACAGTAGAGATGAAGAAGAAAACGGGCCGCTCGGTGATTACATTTATTTTAATTATTAAGCATAGTTACTGAACAATGTTTAGCAAATCCAATTACAGTGCAGCGATTGTCCCGGGAACTTGTTACGGTTCAATTCGTGAGAAAACTTTCCCAAAATGGCCCCTTAACTGTTATATCTGTTCATATCACTTGGGAAAATGACAATTTTAGAATTTCTGGACACGCCGAATGTTGCACGGGAGGGGTTAAAAAGCTAAAACTGTCAACATGAAGAATGTATTTGAAATATTGGCCCATAAAAAAATCATCTACTTTTGTTTGTTGTATACCGTGCTAACATTAGCTTGACGAAATGTAGATAAACCTCGGTGTCCAAATTGTTTTTTTGGGCAGAATTTTGGCTGCATAGAGAGAGAGAGAGAGAGAGAGAGAGAGAGAGAGAGAGAGAGAGAGAGAGAGAGAGAGAGAGAGAGAGAGAGAGAGAGAGAGAGAGAGAGAGAGAGTGAGAGAGAGAGAGAGAGAGAGAGAGAGAGAGAGAGAGAGAGAGAGAGAGACTTAGACTTAGACTTAGACTTATAACATTTTATTGACATAAAGGGTAAACATTTTAAGCCAAGGGACACCGTATTCAGCTACACCCCGGACACAATACCATGCCGTACAGCCTGCATACTTGATGCCGAGGCGTTCGCATGCACACTTTGTTGCCTGTTGCTTAGAAAAGAACAAATGAGGTTAACTGAGTCAGTCCCGAGGCCATATAATTTGAGTTTTCTGAGTAACAACTTGTGATCAATTACATCAAAAGCTTTAGCAAAGTCTACAAATACAGCACCACAAAATTCATTTTCGTTTATCTTGTTCAACCAATGATCAACAAGAGAGATTAAGGCAGTGTGACACGAGTGATTAGCCCTAAAGCCAGACTGGTTCGGGTGAAATAATTGATTGTGATCAAAGTGCGCTAATAGGTGTTTGTTTATATGTTTTTCAAGTGGCTTTGATAATACAGACAATATAGAAATCGGTCTATAGTTTGAGGGGTCTTTCTTCTCACCAGATTTAAACAAAGGAATAATTTTTGCCTGTTTGAGCGTCATTGGAAAATATTGTTTGTCTAAACAGAGATTATAAATGTAAGTGAGAGTTTCGGAAATTACCGGGGCTGATAACTTAAGAATTCTTCTTATTTACTGAAATCTCTTGATCAATCTGTAACAAATTCGCAGGAACAGAGAAATGTGTCAAACAAGAAAGAATTTAGAAATACAATGTGTCAAACAATGACGTTATCAATAAGGTACAATAGTAAAATAAGGCAGAAACTCAACGTCAAGCGTAGAATAATTAGTAAAAAGACAAGTAAATATTCCGGACGACAAACTAAGTAAAACAACGAAAGCAACAATAAACAAGTAAAAAATCGAAAGGCAGATTAGCACAAGAAAACAGGAAAATAAAGAGAAAACGGTAATGTTACCGTTTATAATGATAAAGAACCAAACTAAGACAACAAAACTAATGTAATAGACTCTAAACAAGTCTAACACAGAGCACTTGTCATAGGAGTAAATGTTGACACAAGAGAGAGAGAGAGAGAGAGAGAGAGAGAGAGAGAGAGAGAGAGAGAGAGAGGAGAGAGAGAGAGAGAGAGAGACATTGAAACATTGAACTTGAAACATTGAACTTTATTACAGGAAAGGTAGCATTAGGTCCGTAGGACCTTTCTTACAGCTAGTCCTGATCTAAGCAAAATGGTTATAATCGAAATGGGAATACATAGGAACAAACTTTTTATGATGAAACGCAGACACACGCAATAATAGTAATATAAGAATAAGATCATTCTTTACAGACATGTGATATACAGATATCACAATACGGGCAATACAACCATACATTATCAGAACACACACACACACACACATATATACACGCACACGCACACACACACAGAGGATCAACTAACTTATAAGGCAAGCCAACATAACACGACACACTAACCAAATAAAGGATCAAGTAGCAAAGTAAAAAAAAAAGTAAAAAAAAAAAAAAAAAAAACGTTCATGACCTAAAATATATATACTGTTCAAAAAAGAAACGCATAGCTTGTAATATTTGGTTAATTTAGTTATATGGCTACAAGGATATCCACCAAACTGCAGAAAATGTTTATCTGGTCGTCGACCTTTCGTCCATTGCCACAAGTGAGCTCTGCACGTGACGCATGCGTTATCAGTGGCTACAATGTCAAAATTGCTCATTTGGCATGACCACTCGTCATGCTTCAGTGTAATCTCGTGAAACTTGGGGAATATTGAGCTCTCACCATGTCTTCCAAAACCCATAAAAGCGGATTGTTCGCCACAAGGAAATCAGACGACAATTCAGCGACGAAAGATGGCCCGATTGAGCAGAGAAGACCGCCAAATTGCATTGGGTCGTTTACAAGCAGGCCAAAGTCAAAGTGCAATCGCCAGGCACTTCCACGTGTCCCAGAGCACCATCAGTAGACTGTGGGTCAGGTTTCAAGCCACTGGCTCCGTTGCTGACTTGCCACGAGCGGGAAGACCAAGGGCGACAACTGCTGCTCACGACCGCTTCATACGGCTCCGCCACCTCCGGAATCGTTTCCTGTCGGCCTCATCTTCTGTCCAGGCTCTCCCCGGGCCACACCGATTATCGGACCAGACCGTGCGGAACCGCCTGCATGAAGCTGGTTTGAGAGCTCGCAGACCTCACAGAGGAGCTGTCCTCACCCGCCGCCATCGCCAGAACCGAGTGCAGTGGGGCAACCAGCACCTTCGCTGGACCGTCCGGAATCACTGGAGACACGTGTGGTTCAGCGACGAGTCCTACTTCCTGCTCCAGCGACATGATGGTCGGAGGAGGGTCTACCGGAGAGTAAACGAACGTTACGCGCCCAACTGTGTGGATGAGGCACCCGTTCATGGTGGTGGAGGCGTCATGGTGTGGGGGGCGATCAATACCGCTGGAAGGAGCACCCTGGTGCACGTCCAACTGCCCAGCGATACGTGGAGGACATTCTGCGCCCACACGCCCTTCCTCTTCTGGCTGACCAGGATGCCATATTCCAGCAGGACAACGCTCGCCCGCACACAGCACGACTCACCACCCAGTTCCTCACCGACCACCATGTCCAGGTGCTTCCCTGGCCATCCATGTCGCCAGACATGAACCCGATAGAACACCTCTGGGATGAATTGGACAGACGTGTGCGCAGGCGAGAAGAAGCGCCGGCAAATCACCGCGATCTATTGCAGGCACTTCAGGAGGAGTGGGACACCATCCCACAGCAAGATATTCGGCATCTGATCCAGTCCATGCCCAGAAGGTGCCGGGCAGTTGTTGCTGCTCAAGGCAGTCACACCCCCTACTGACTTGACAGCCTTGATTGACTGATTGATTTGAAGATGCAAATGAACTGTGTGTGCATTCAACTGTGTCCATACCAAATTTCAAACAAATAATCTAAATATTGGATTTTCTGTTAATTTTTTCGAAAAATAAAACAAATTTGGCAAGTAGCAACTATGCGGTGTTTTTTTTGAACAGTATATATACCATCTTAGATTTATGAAGGATCACCAGGCAAATATAAAATGCAGTAATGCTATCTTAGATACTAGAAGGAATAATACACGAGAATGTATTCTTATCACACCAAGTTGACGCAAGACACACACATGCACATTTTCAGAAGGATAAAAGGCACACATACGTTTGAGCAACCAGGCACATCACATTAAAGTGATGTTTGAATGTAATTTTGCAGATGTGTTTTGAAT
>NW_027129168.1:0-2500 GCF_037325665.1 Littorina saxatilis
TGACTAAATGTAAAAAGGAAAACGATCAGAGAAGAAAATCACAAAGAAGATTCAGTCAACTAGGTCACCACGAAGAAGTAGCAACAAAAAAAAAATCAACGTTGTCTTTGCGAGATAAATGCTGAAAAGGCTCCATCCAATAATGACTTTGTGTAACGCGTTTTTAGGTCGGCGCCGAAGTCCTTGGGAAAACAAATACCAGTGAAAGGTAGTGACTTCAAGATGAATTCTGAATCGTGGCTTTTGTGGTGTGTTTGTTTGCTTGGGGGGTCTCTCTCCCTCCCGCTTCCCTGTTTCCCGTCGTTATTGCTGTTTCTTTCGTTTAGTCATTCTTTGGCACAGATACAAAGGCTGTTATATTCCCAGAGCTAACTCTCATTTTCGTTCACAGACATTCTTTCTTGGCATAGACACAAAGGCTGCTATATTTGCAAACTAATTTTCTGGTGTGTTTTTTCTTGTTTTGTTTTGTGTGTGTGTGTGTGTGTGTTGTTGTGGTGGGTTTTTTTCTCGGGGGGACACAGGTTTTACATCACCTCTTTGTTTTCTGTACGGAAACGTTTTCAAAAGCAGGCTTAGAGGTACACTGAGTGATGCTTTGAAAAGATTTCGTATTTACGAATAGTTCAAGCGTAGGGTTTAATATTGACTTGCGCACTTTATGGTCTTCAGAAGTCTTCGATTTTTCTGCAGGCAAAACTTTGTTAATGGGTTAGTTATTCTTTCTCTCTTTGTGTCCTCGTCTCCCCCAACCCTCTCTATCCCCCCACCCCACCCCACCCCCCTCAGAACCAGCTCCATACACTGTAAACTGAAGTGTTCCAGTTTTGAACACACTTGTTGTAACCAGTCGTGAACGCTGTGTGAAATGCTATATGATTCTACAAGCAAAACTAGCACACTAGGTAAACAGTTAATAGTGTTTACCATATAAATATGCTACTTTTTTCAGCAACATGATATAGATAGGTTGTTTTTTGTTTTTTTTTAACACGTTTTTAATTCTTTTTTGGTACACGACAACAACATCAGACAGCAACATAAAATAACATCAACCATACAAAACTATGCTATAATTATGCATCTTCAAAAAAAAATAAAAAAATAAAAAAATAAAAACAAGAACGAAAACAATCTGATATTATAATAATGTTTGACAAAGAGAAACAAATACGAAACGTAGAATAGTGTATCATATATACTTCTTTTCTGGCTTCCCTCACCGCCCCCTCTTTCTTTCGTTTCGCTAAAAGGAGAACGGTACCGGGGTAAAGGCGGAACTTACATTGTTACACTAAACACCACTTGTATGAAAAGAGAACTGTTACTAAGAAAACTTTAGCACGCTTACAATTTGCTTTTCCTCTTACTTATTGTGATTGTTACTATGTTAACTCCATCATGACACCGCCACAAACAACACCTAAGTCAACCCAAACACAGACATATGTAAGACAATAACCAACATTAAAGATGCAAGATTTTGTCCATTGTAGAAAACCACATACAATTGATAAATATATAAAACGCCAATGAAGAAGGACGCTCAGCTGTAGAGAGAAAGAAAGAAAGAAGAGAAAAGGAAGAGAAAAAAAAAAAATAAATAAAAAGAATTAAAAAAAAAAAAAAAAAAAATTAGGGTTTCATTCTTTTCATTTATTTTTCAGCTTGAAGCGGACTGCATGCAACTGAGGCAAAAAAAAAAAAAAAAAAAAAAGAAAAAAGAAAAAAGAAAAAAGAAAACAAAAGAAGAGAAAAAAAAAGAAAGAAAACAACGGGAAAACACAATAAAGCATACCATCACACAGCCCATATTCAATACATTTCTAAATTATGTACACAAGCTCTTCGTCTCCTTTTTATATTTAGTCAAGTTTTGACTAAATATTTTAACATCGAGGGGGAATCGAGACGAGGGTCGTGGTGTATGTGCGTGCGTGTGTGTGTGCGTGTGTGTGTGTGTGTCTGTCTGTGTGTGTGTGTAGAGCGATTCAGACTAAACTACTGGACCGATCTTAATGAAATTTGACATGAGAGTTCCTGGGTATGATATCATCATACGTTTTTTTTCATTTTTTTTGATAAATGTCTTTGATGACGTCATATCCGGCTTTTCGTGAAAGTTGAGGCGGCACTGTCACGCCCACATTTTTCAACCAAATTGGTTTCATTCTGTGAGTTCCACAGCTTGACTAAATGTAGTAATTTCGCCTTACGCGACTTGTTTATGTTTCTATTTGATTATTTTGTAAAACTACTCATACCACCAAGTCCTGTTCTCCGTTAAGCTGCTGCAAAATAAACAGACAATGTTTATGTCCAAGTCTAAAATGAAAAACATCTTTAACCTCCTATTAACTATCTATGATATAGATAGTTACACAGTGTTCACAACTGGTTACAAAATGTGTATTCAAAAGTGGAAGCCTTCAATTTACAGTGTTTACCTAGCTCTGATCAAGACAAGAACCCTCTGGCGGGGGCCGTTTTGTCGAGTCTA
>NW_027129168.1:7500-17151 GCF_037325665.1 Littorina saxatilis
CTTGCTGAATACATATATTGTGGATTGGCTTTGTTCTTGAAATATTGATTTTGTTTCGGAGGAAGCGTTTCACTCCAATAACTTTCCAGTTGAAACATGTAGCCTTTTTTGATCGTGGAACAGAGAAGGCAAACCTCGCCTGGCTACAGCTATATATATTCATAAGGTTTTTCTCAAAGAAAAAACTCAAAGAAGTGATATCGTAATTATGTCAGTGAAATACAATTGTATATCATTCCATTATTTTGTTGACAAACCCGGAAGCTTACCGAAGGGATGAGCTCCGTCAGATGAAACAAGAAACAGCCTCTGTTCAGCGTACCAGCATATAGATTCGATTGACCTTTCTTTGTGTTTTCCTTCGTCAAAACCCCTTTTAAGTACTATCCAGTTCAAGCGCTGTAAATGAACGATGTGGTCATGTTGCGAGACCTACAAACAATCTGAAAAAATCAGGTCCTAAAAAGGAGGGTGACTTAAAATGGAAGTAAATATACAAACGTTGTAAGAATGTTAAAGAAAACGGGGTCTTAACAGGGGGGAAATCTTAAATCGGGGGTGTCTTAAGACGGAGAAGTCTTAAATCGGGGGTGTCTTAAGACGGGGAAGTCTTAAATCGGGGGTGTCTTCAGACGGGGAAGTCTTAAATCGGGGGTGTCTTAAGACGGGGAAGTCTTAAATCGGGGGTGTCTTAAGACGGGGAAGTCTTAAATCGGGGGGGTCTTAAGACGGGGAAGTCTTAAATCGGGGGTGTCTTAAGACGGGGAAGTCTTAAATCGGGGGTGTCTTAAGACGGGGAAGTCTTAAATCGGGGGTGTCTTAAGACGGGGAAGTCTTAAATCGGGGGGGTCTTAAGACGGGGAAGTCTTAAATCGGGGGTGTCTTAAGACGGGGAAGTCTTAAATCGGGGGTGTCTTAAGACGGGGAAGTCTTAAATCGGGGGGGTCTTAAGACGGGGAAGTCTTAAATCGGTGGTGTCTTTAGACGGGGAAGTCTTAAATCGGGGGTGTCTTAAGACGGGGAAGTCTTAAATCGGGGGTGTCTTAAGACGGGGAAGTCTTAAATCGGGGGTGTCTTAAGACGGGGGTCCCACTGTGGTGTTTTAGCCTGCTCTTTTCCTTGCGGCAGAGAAATATTATGCAGTCGTTTATATTGGTCGCCAGCTGTCGGTCGTTTTGTGTGTGGCCTGGGGCGAGTATCGATTGTGGTTATTGTGCTCCCTTCGCTCGTCAGTCGGTTTTGTGTCATGATAGTTGTGCGCTGCATTTCTTCAGGTTTTTTTTAGGGGTGGAGGTTTGTGTGTGTCTGTGTGTGTGTGGGGCGGGGGGGTGGGGGGCGAGTGGAGAGGTGGGGGGGGGGGGGGGGGGCGAATCATTGTGACGCATGTGCGTAAATCCATTGATACGGTTATCACTTGTTTGATGTGAAAGCTGGGGGAATGAAAGAGAGGGAAGAGAGCTATGGGTGGGGAAGTGGGGGTACAGTGTGTGTGTGTGTGTGTGTGTGTGTGTGTGTGTGTGTGTGTGTGTGTGTGTGCGTGTGTGCGTATGTGTGTATGTGTGTGTGTGTGTGTGTGTGTGTGCGTGCGTGAGCTGGTGCGTGCACGCGCGCGCGCGTGTGTGTGTGTGTGTGTGCGTGTGTGTGTGTGTGTGTGTGTGTGTGTGTGTGTGTGCGTGTGTGTGTGTGTTTGTAAATATTGGAGCGCCCTTCTGACTGTCTGTCTTTGTGTCTGTCTGTCTGTGGTTGTGCCTTTACGAGCTTGTGTGTTGTTTTTCCTATATGAATGAGCTCGCGTATGCCCCGTATTTGCCATTTAATCCAATTTTCTTTAAACCGTGTGTCATATTACTGACAAATTATGCATCAGTTGTCATATAACTGATTTTGCGTGTCATAACACATGCGTCAGTTATCATTGAACAACAAACCAACCAGCCATATTCACAATTTATTGTCATAACTGTCACTGATGTGAATGCGTGATATATTGTGTAAAGAAATTCCATCTCACACGACAGAAATTAATATGTAAAGCGCATTGAGCATATATATGATTATGCGCTTTATCAAATGTCCATTATTATTATTATTATTATTACTAATTCTGCGTGAGTTGTCATAAAACTGAAAATGTGTTACTTGTCATTAGTAGTTTAGCTTAAGTTGTCATAAAACAAGACAAGTCTCATCTAAGCGTCGTGTTTCTCACAGTTTCACTCGCATTTAAAACTTATACAAAATGCGAACATTATCATAAAACTGATAACGCGTAGGCTATTTTGTCATAAAACATACGACATTTGTCACACAAAAAGTCCAATCATGAGTCTTTTTAATAAAACTGCGTATTTTACTTATGCATCAAGTGTCATCATATTGACTAATGAATGAGTCGTCAAATACATTCTGCGTTAAATCGTCATAAAACTGATGATGTGTATTATATTATAAAACGTATGACAGTTCCAATCATGAGTCTTTTGTCATAAAACTGCGTATTTATGTATGCATCAGGTGTCATCAACCGACTAATTAATTAATCGTCTTTTTTGTTGCAGCCAACGAGAAGATCAAGGACATTAAACAGAAGCCCAAGAACTCAGCACAGATGGTGAGTCGTGATCAACGCTCTCCACTAATTGCTGGGAATTAGTGCTGGCCTAGCCATCAATTAGGGCGTCTCCCTCGCTCATTGGCTGGCGGGTTTGACCTCGCTAGTATTGATTATTTTGACAGAAAGATCAGACTCCCAGCTGGCAGTAACCGGTGGTTTGATCCAGAATTCATGGCAATTGAAAGCTATTTTTGTACAGCTTAACTTTAAACAGGGCTTGTTGGATTGATCGTCTTGTCTGTGTAGCTGTTGTAGTTACTGAGTCTGTTGAATGTGTTTTGTTGGTTCTTTGCTTTTTCAGAGGGGTGGTAATAGAGAGAGAGAGAGAGAGAAAGAGAGAGAGAGAGAGAGAGAGAGAGAGACAGACAGACAGACAGACAGAGACAGAGAGCGACAGAGAGAGACAGAGACAAAAACAGAGACAGAGACGGAGAGAGACAAAATAGAGAAGAAGAAGAAGAAGAAGAAGAAGAAGAAGAAGAAGAAGAAGAAGAAGAAGAAGAAGAAGAAGAAGAAGAAGAAGAAGAAGAAGAAGAAGAAGAAGAAAGAAATAAAGAAAAAATCTCTTGAGAGCAGTCGAATAAAGACTGAAGAAAAGAAAAAAATTGAGACAAGACATTTAAAAGTGCAATTACAAAATAAGAACAGTTTGAAAAACATGTAAGGACGGGATTCAATTTCGTGTTCAAAAATAAGATTACATTAATAAAATAAATGAATAAATCAACGAACAAACGGGGACACTTTCAGTCATCTCAGTGTTCTTTCCCCCCGTTTTGCTTTCTAAATCATACCCACTTTATAACATCGCTGTAAAATCTTCTCATATAAAAAAAAACAAAACATTCTTCATTATTTTCAGTTTTATTTTTCATTCTCCGGTTTGGCAGCAAAGCGCTTTCCGCCCAGATTACTTCCAAATTTCAAAACAGGAAATTTATAGGATTTTTTTGCTAGCCCTCTTATTTTCTGTTCTTCAAGTTCTCTCCCTTAGATTACTGAGAGGGAGCGTTTACCAGTGACGTGAACGTGTGTTTAACATTCTGGACGCTTTCTTGGTCAGAACCAGAACGGAACTCCACAAGAACTTTTGAGAGGCAGAGTAAAAACTGCGAGTCAGTATGATTAAAATAGCTCTCTCTGCAATAATCATGCGTGCACACATTTTTTTTAATCCATAAAAATGTTTTTTGTGGGTGTTTGTGTGTGTGTGTGTGTGCTAAGCTGTTATGGAATAAACAGCAGCGACAAACTCGAAGGAGATGAGCAATCAGGAGATTTCATTGTTATAGAACTCCTGTGGTTTTATATTGTGCACTGCATCACCTTATTTATATCTTGAGCGTATTTTCTCTGTCCTTTTTCTCTTTCTTTTTGTGGTCTTTGTGATTCGCTTTTTTTGTAAAAACATGTCACAGTGACATAGTTACACACACACACACACCAACGCACATACGCACGCACGCACGCACGCACGCACGCACGCACGCACGCATACACGACCGCTTACGCACGCTCACAGTATAATCGGGCCCTGGATGGATTTTTACCTTTCAATTTGATAACAAGCGTTGGTGTTTATCACAGCAAAGGTATAGACGTTGGTTAGTTTGTTGTACATGTACGACCTAGAGTAAGCGTAAGAGTGTGCATACATATAAGAAACAAACAGACCCTTGGCCGCGCCGGTGAGTCTGATAACCATTAACACTTTCTACTTGAGCTATGTTGACCAATTTTTTGTTGCCGAGACCAGGTGTGCTGCAGCAGGTCACTCAGAATTGTAGGAACTGTGTTGTAACTGTGTATCAACACGCTGGAATGCAGGCGCTAGATCGACGTTACAAGAAGCGACTGAAGCTAACGGTCTGAGCGGATATATATCCGTACCTGGTCAGATAGAGCCATATGATTGGGTACGGATATATCCGTACCTGGGAGACAATGAGTTAAGTGATTAGTGATACTACATGTATTGTTTATCTGATACCGTTGTCTGTTTGTCTGTGTGCAGGTGGAAAACATCAACACTTGTCTTACCTTCCTGGCTGCACTGGGCGTCAGCGTGGATGGCGTCAGTGCAAAAGGTAAACAGTCTTTGTCTGTGTGTTTGTATGTCTATCCACGTGTCTGTCTGTGTGTTCGTGCACAAGTATACACATGTTTCACCTTCCTTCCTACCCTCGGCGTTAGTGTGGATGGCATTGTACTAAAAGTATACACTGTATCTCTAGCCTACCTGTGTGTTTGCCTGTTTGTCCGTCAACCCGTCCGTCGGTCTGTCCGTATCCAGGTGGAATATATCAAAATCCGTCCCCCCCCCCCTTCACCGCTATACTACGAATCAGCTTGGAGGGCGTCAGTGCTAAAGGCACACTCTCTCTCACCTGACTGATCACACCTGTCTGCCAGACTGTCTTTCTTTCTTTCTGTCGGTCTGTTGGTCTGTTTGTCTGTCTGTCTGCCTGTCTGTCTGTCTGTCTGTCTGATTGTTTGTCGGTCTGTTCGTCTGACGGTTTGTCTGTCTGTCGGTCTGTTCGTCTGACGGTTTGTCTGTCTGTCGGTCTGCCTGTCTGTCTGTCTGTCTGTCTGTCTGTCTGTCTATCTGTTTGTGGTTCCATGCAGTGGCAACATTATTAACAGTTTCCCACCTGACAACGAAATGGGACGACCGTTTACCACCCTCCCTTTCTGTCTGTCACTCTGTCTACCTGTCTGTCTGTGTGTGTGTCTACATGTCTGTCTGTGTGTGTGTCTACCTGTCTGTCTGTGTGTGTGTACCTGTCAGCCTGTGGTTCCAGTGGTAAAGGCTGAGCAGGTTAAATGATAATTATAATGTGTAGGATACTCACGAGTTAGCTTTGTGTTTGAATATCACGCCTTCCTTTCGTCGGTGCCACAAAGACGGGACTGCGGCATTTTGTCCAGTGTGAAAACTAGTCTGCAGAGTGTATGTTGCGTCCGTTCAAAGGCACATTTTTTCATGAAAACAGTTCGGTTCACCATCTTAGATCTGGCCAGGCTTTAACATGGGATGAGACCACCCCTCCACTTGGACAAATACCTAACATCAACACCCTGGTCACCCGCTGTGCCTGGTGATTTTGGGATTTCTCAAATTCATAAAAAAAAGGCGCCACTGTGCACAGAGAACACCCAGGCTGTTCAAGTTTGGTATGTGACCAAGTGGAGGGCTGGTCTTATCCCATGTTAAAGCCTGGCCAAGATGGTGAACTTAACTGTTTTCATGAAAAAAATGTGCCTTTGAACGGATGCAACATACACTCTGCAGACTAGTTTTCACACTGGAAGAAATGCTGCAGTCCCGTCTTTGTGGCACCAACGAAAGAAAGTCGTGACATTCAATCACAAAGCTAAATCGTGAGTATCCTACACATTATAATTATCATTTAACCTGCTCAGCGAGATAGTGCTGAATTATTATTTGGCTATTTTGGGAATGATTCAATTTAGTTTTCTTGCTCGGTTTACATGGTGTGGTCTCCGTGAAGAAAGATGGTGAGCCGAGAAGGAGTGTGCCTTTAAATGTCTTATTTTTTTACCCTGGTTATATACAGCAACCTTCCTGCAGCAGTATATCCTGTCCATTTATATCGCAAAGCTGAGTACAGTTCTGTCTGTGTTCTGCTGTTGACTTCCCACACAACTAAACGTCAATTCGCGCCTCTTGACTGCATTGACGTCACTTGGTTTCCTTCAAACACAGTTTCTCTGTCCTTTGTAGGTAACTGACCCGGGATTTCCTCCGAAAACGGCGTATGGCTGCCTAAATGGCGGGGTAAAAAACTGTCATACACGTAAAATTCCACTCGTGCAAAAAAAACAACACGAGTGTACGTGGGAGTTTCAGCCCACGAACGCAGCAGCAGCACTGACCCGGGGTCAATGCGGTCAGGTGAACTGACAATTATTGACGTCACTAGGTTTCCTTCAAACACAGTTTCTCTGTCCTTTGTAAGTAACTGACCCAGGGTCAATGCGGTCAGGTGAACTGACAATTATTGACGGAAGGTAGCTTCGTTCAAGTGTCCAGGATGTTCCCACGTACATGATTTTTAACTGTTCAAAAGAGATCATGATTTGTAGCAAGATTTGAAGAAACAAATGTGAAAGACATGAGCTTTGTAGAACCTTTTTATTTTTTCTGTGATAAACCTACACGAAACCTGTTTGAAGCATTGCTACTGCCATGTAAACTGAGAAAGGAAAGGCCCCGGATAGCCGTATATACGTAGTAGGGACGATAAAAAAAACCAATAATCAACAAACCAACCAACCAAGCCTCAGAGCCTTCACGTGCACACGGTCATGCAAGCTGCCACAGATCTATCTCGGCTTTTGCGCAGTGCACACCACCACGAAAATGGAGCAATCTGAGCCAAGAAACTTCCCCTAATACACCTTAAAAAAAGTATAATTAAGAAGACAAATGTTGATAAAAACAAGGAAAATTGACCGATCTGGTGCAACCTGAGCCAACAAATTATCCAACCGCCTTCCAAAACTGTCATTTAAAAGACAAAGCCCGGCTCCTGCACCCCCCTCCCCCCCCCCCCGAAAAATATTGATAAAAATCAAGGAAAATGGAGCAATCTGGTGCAATCTGAGCCATCAGTATTTTTATTTATTTTCTTTATTATTTGTTTTCATATCTTTTTAAAAAAAAATTAGGCTGGGGGGGGGGGGGGGGGGGGGTTCGGAAACCCCGGAAACCCCCCCTGGATCCGCCCCTGAACACAGCAAAACAGTCTCAATCTGAACAGAAAGCAGCCAAGCTGTAAATGCTTGGTGTGGACGAATGGTCGTATCCCATGTAAAAGCCTTATGATTTACTCAATTATCTACACGGGAAAGACTGACGGTACCTTCAGGACACGGTCTAAAGGATGCAACGTGACCCTACTGTACTGCATGTCTCACTCAGAAGACTTTCTGTTTTACACACACTTCCTCCTCCAATCCCGAAAGACACGAAAGGGCGTGGCGCAGCTTTTTGTCATACGGTGTCTGCTTCTCATCCTCTCCAGCTAAAAGCCACCCCTCTCTCGCCATCCGTTTCCCCAAAGACGATATGCCGAACCTGAGACTGCTTTTCAACCTGTTGCTCTGGCAGATAGTTTTCTCGTGCCCTCTCTTTATTTCTGCCAGACATGAAGAAAGCTGCCAGTGTCAGTGACATTAAGACCTTTTGTGTGTGGTAATTATACGCAGATATTGCTTGCTGCATGGAACGCGAAAGAATTCTTGGGTTTCTTCCTCTCTACTTGGCATTTTGCACACTCAGTGTTCATTCTGATCAGTCATCGCTCAACGGCTATCGCCAGTTATCTCTCTGACCGGACGCTACAGTCCTACGCGAATCTATCAAAATAAGAATACAGAGTTATCTCCCATATGTTTTTCGCGAGCACTGATCTAAATTTGAGATCAGTGTTCGCGAGACGAAAATGATTGCAGATTGGCCGACTTCGACAGTGATCTCCGTTCTGTTCTTCACAGTTATGATAAAGACATCGTTCTAAGGTCAAAACAAGTCGAAATTTTGGGACTGCTGCCGGAAGGAGACCGTAATATATGGTTTCATCACTGTCAACTGGTTAAAGAAAAAATCGTCTGCTCCAGTGAGCGCCGAAACCAAACGGTTGATTATCACGTGACACTTTTGCCATATTTAGAGTTGTTTGCACAGTAAATACAGCCGCGAAAAATAGCTCGCTTGAAACTGTCTTACATATCAATTCCTTTGTAATTTAAAAATTACAAAACACCATGAAAAATCATTATCGACGATCGCGAATCTGCTTATATCAATAATACATTACAAAAAGCTCTAAATATGTAATAAAAAAAAATAAAAATATCGGTTTCCTTGCCAGACAAGGAAACTCAAGGCATCCTGTCTGGGAGAGAATGAGCCGAACTTATTTTGACCTGAGGTCAGGATGACTCAGTGTTAGCCTTCAAACCCTACGGACTAAATTCTAAATAGACTGGAAAGAAAATAGTGAACAGGTCAACGAACCCGGTTCTGATCGCATTTGACATTTCAAAAACGATTATCGCGTTAATGGTTGAAGAAACTTGGTGACCGTTTTTTTGCTGGTACCATTTTCCAAAATCAAATATATAAAAATGTATAAAAAAATATATATATAAACAAGTATACTTGTGTGATAATGTAGGCCTTTCTTGGAATGCGACAAACACAGTTTTTCGAAAGTGCCGATTTTCAAAGCATATTAACAGCATGATAACTTAATCATTTTCTCAATGTTTTGCTTGGTGAGCGTCTCGAGAGCATGAAGCGGACCTTCCAGCAGTATTTGAGGACACAGGCTCCCGTCTTGCCCTCAGTTCATTGAACTCATCAAAAGAGGCATGCTAAAGGTTACCCTCAGGCTGTTTGTTCCTTTACAGCGTCTCGTTTCAAAGTACGCTACATTTTCCCACAGTAAAGGTCACACATACAGACTTACACACACACACACACACACACGCACACGCATAAAGGCACACACACACATACACACACATAAACACACACACACACTCATACAGGTACACACGCGCACACACACGCGCACGCACGCACGCACGTTTACAAACACACACACACACACACACACGCACGCACACACACACACACACATAAACACACACACACACACACGCACGCACACACACACACAGACACACACACACACACAAGCACACACAAACACACACACACACAAGCACACACACACATGCACGCACAAACACATACACACGCACGTACGCACGCACGCAAGCACACACACACACACACACACACACACACACACACACTCACACGCATGCACATACACAAACACATACACACGCACACACACATATACACACACGCATGCACACACACAAACACATACACACGCACGCACGCACACACACACACACGCACGCAAGCACACACACACACACACACACACACACACACACACACACACACCCATATCCCCTTCTTTTTCCCAGTCCTT
>NW_027129169.1:0-13952 GCF_037325665.1 Littorina saxatilis
CTCTCTCTCTCTCTCTCTCTGTATGGTTTAAAACAGTTTTGTGTGACTTAAGGTCGCGGATTAGAATCTGGCCCGGGTTGGACACAAGTCAACTGTTTGTGCAGACCCAGAGACGGTATCCATGTCCCAGCCCCGTGTCACCACAGGCCTGGTTTCTTGACCCCGTTAAGGTCAATGCTTGTTTTCTTAAGTTCACAAGCTATTAGTTTGAACTGTAGTAATGCCTGAATGACACTATGAAAATTTGAGTTGACTTCATAAGCGTGCACATGGTTAGTATATATATTTGGTAAGAACAACAGCATAAAAGAGAGAGAGAGAGAGAGAGAGAGAGAGTGTGTGTGTGTGTGTGTGTGTGTGTGTGTGTGTGTGTGTGTGTGTGTGTGTGTGTGTGTGTGCTTGCATGCATGCAAGCATGATAAGCTTGATCTGAATCTGATTTGTGCCGGAGGCCATCACATAAAGTTCTCTGTTGAGATTTATAAAGATGTACAGTATTGCATTGCATTGTATTAATTATTCTCTGTTGAGATTAATAAAGTTGTATTGCGTTGCTTTCTCTTGTGCTGCATTGAATGGTACCCATGTCCAACCCCCATGTTATTTTGCCAGAATTGAAGGTGGCTGATTACACCTACATATTCACACACCTGGGTATCGCTCTCTTTATTGTATATTGTATGCTACTAGCTTTTCCACTGGGAGGAAGTGACCCGAATATTCCAGCAATGGGATAATATAGTGATGAAAATGCATACACTACAGTGCTCCCCACTTCCACTTGACTCCCCACCCCTCTCTAGCACCAAAATAAACAAGTTTCAATTCACTTTTTACTGGCTCGATGCCATTAGTCAATTGCAAATATACATCTGCATGAGAGCAGGAAACTTTCTTCTTTCCTTGTCTGAAGTCCTGGCAAAGAAACAGCGACATCCATCACTGTAATTTGTTTCCTTTAATCTTCTGGGGATGAAAGGCCTGAGTAGACATTGGCTCTTTTTTAAAAAAAAATTTTTTTACTGCACTGGCATCTAAACATGAGTCCTTTCATCATTGTGCTTGCAACAGCCGTGTTCAAAGGTTGCTGTTGGCTTTGTTTTCTTCTTTTGCAGTTGTCGTTGGCAGTGCCACCCTCATAAACCCTAAACACTCATAGCTCTTCAGTGTGGATAGTAAACAGATGTCGCCAAAGAGTCACAAGCTACTTAAACACTTCAGGTACACGATTTCTAATGTAACATCAGCAGTACAAACAACGGGGTGGACAATTCCTGTTCTGAGTGTAAAAGTGAACAGACTAGTATCCTCAGGGCACACTAACTAACTGTACTACTACATCAAAGGAACTACTGTCCTTGGATCATCACATCAGCTAAACATCTGATAACAGTTAACACTGGCACCTGTTCTTTTACCTGGATGACTCAGTAGGCTGGTCAAGGCAAGCGTCCAGGCTGTCAGAAAAGAGCATCTATTATCAATACTGTATGGGCCATGAAAGGCAAGACAACCTCTCAGTTTTCCACCAGGAATATGCATTGGATTGCTATGTTGTGCAGTCTTCGAAGTTCAATAGCAAAATGGCATACAGTACATTATGGATTATTTCATAGGTTGCTTGAGTTTTTTTTTATGATCAAGAAGGAAATCTGGAGGGCTTCTGACAGCATGAAGTTTTTGTCAGACTTATGTCAAATTCTCCTGGTAACAGACTAAGGTGAAAAAGGAAAACTGACAATTCAAAGCAGCTGGACAGAAACCTGAACTCTCTCTGTCTCTCTCTCTCTCTCACTTCCATCCCTCCCTTTCTGGCATTCGACTGAGCAAGTACATGTAAATGACACTGATTCCAGTTCACTCCAACTGGAAGCCGTGGATAGCTTGATCATTGCATTTGAATTAAATATGCAAGCCAACACAAGGACAACAGAGTTGCTCACGTCAGCTTTTTTCTTCATTCCCAGAACAGTCTGCTTTCATGCAGAAGGATGGTGAGGCTGTGGCATTATTGATCAGCATGGGAAACGGCCGGTCGATAGGGTTCAGCAACAAAATCTTTACCTGCCTTTGATGTGACAGCAAGGATAGATTTTGTTGTCACTTGCAAAACGAAGGCTGCCAAAAGGCCATCTTTATCCTTTTAACAATCTGTCCGATTAACGGCACATTAATCGTTTCTGCCCCGGGGATTGCCTTTTTGTGTGCTTACAAATAGAGTGAACCCTGACAACAAGCCGTCATTATCTGCCTCAGAAATGTTGCAATTAATTTCATAGCAGAAACATGCCGCTTTTTCTGATTTTATCTGCTACTCTACAAAAGGACGAAAACATCAGTGAAAGTCACCAGTCAAACAGCTCTAATGTTCCAGCAGAAATTTGTAAATTAATGGCAGTGGGTGAAACAATTCTCTTGCCTTTACTTCGGCTTCATGTCAAAATCTGTGAAATTACTCTCTCCTCATCCCACCTAGTGTAGTCCTTCTGGATCACACACACACACACACACACACACCTCTGTTATCATTCCCTTACACCCACACCTCAGTAAAAAAAAATTCACCAGCCAATGTCCCAATATCTCTTCAAGCCCCCAGCGCTGAACCCCAAATCCAATCCTCACATTGCCTGCAGCAGCTGCATATTCATTTGTTTTTTTGGGGGGACCAGTTTGAGTGCAAGTAAACCTATGGACCCTGTGTGTGTGTGTGCGTGCATGTGTGTGTGAATGCGCGCATGTGTGAACACGCATGTGTGAACACGCATGTGTGTGTGTTGGACGGAACATATGGTGTGTGAACATGCGTATTATAAATTTACGCATGCAAGCATTGTTGGTGTGTGCGTATCTTCCGTCTTTTGTCAATAGACCTTTTCGGTATCTGAGCAGCTCTCGCGAGACACGCTCTTTGTTATGCTTTGAACATCGCGAGAACTTCGAACCTTGTCTTGTGCAGCTCGCACGAGATCGCTGTACCGCATGCTTTGCTATGCTCTGAAGTTTGCGAGAGATTACGAGAGCTTGGAATACCGATAGGGTCTATTGCTATTTTCCTATTTTCATCTTCCAACGAGTTAGAACAAGAAGGACTCACATGCTGAACAGACCTTGATCTTTCTTTCAGAATAATTTTACAATAAAACTGAGAAAAACAATATTTTACACATTTTTCCTACCAAAATACATGTGACCCAAGGTCAAGGTCATCCAAGGTCATGCAACACAAAGCTGTTAATTCAAGACATAGGAAGTACAATGGTGCTTATTGGCTCTTTCTACCATGAGATATGGTCACTTTTAGTGGTTCACTACCTTATTTTGGTCACATTTCATAAGGGTCAAAGTGACCTTGACCTTGATCATATGTGACCAAATGTGTCTCATGATGAAAGCATAACATGTGCCCCACATAATTTTTAAGTTTGAAACAGTTATCTTCCATAGTTCAGGGTCAAGGTCACTTCAAAATATGTATACAATCCAACTTTGAAGAGCTCCTGTGACCTTGACCTTGAAGCAAGGTAAACCAAACTGGTATCAAAAGATGGGGCTTACTTTGCCCTATATATCATATATAGGTGAGGTATTCAATCTAAAAAACTTCAGAGAAAATGGGAAAAATGTGAAAAATAGCTGTTTTTTAGACAACATTTATGGCCCCTGCGACCTTGACCTTGAAGCAAGGTGAAGATGCTATGTATGTTTTTTGGGGCCTTGTCATCATACACCATCTTGCCAAATTTGGTACTGATAGACTGAATAGTGTCCAAGAAATATCCAACGTTAAAGTTTTCCGGCCGGCCGGCCGGCTGGACGGACGGACGGACGGACGGACGGACGGACGGACGACTCGGGTGAGTACATAGACTCACTTTTGCTTCGCATGTGAGTCAAAAATGGGAGTGTCTGTCTGGCACCCATCTGAGGGAGGAGTTGACAGCACTGTTTGCAGAGTTCATACCACGACACTGACTACAGCCGCCACATCTGACATCAGCATGAAGTGAATGTGTGTTGGTGACCAATAACACCAAATGTGCATACCTTGCAGGTCATTAGTTCTCTTGCCTTTTGAAGCAGCATCTTAGTTGTGGACTGGGTGGCCGAGTGGTAACGCACTTGCGCTCGGAAGCGAGAGGTTGCAAGTTCGACCCTGGGTCAGGGCGTTAGTAATTTTCTCCCCCCTTTCCTAACCTATGTGGTGGGTTCAAGTGCTAGTCTTTCGGATGAGACAAAAAACCGAGGTCCCTTCATGTACACTGCATTGGGGTGTGCACGTTAAAGATCCCACGATTGACAAAAGGGTCTTTCCTGGCAAAATTGTATAGGCATAGATAAAAAATGTCCACCAAAATACCCGTGTGACTTGGAATAATAAGGCCGTGAAAAGTAGGATATGCGCCGAAATGGCTGCGATCTGCTGGTCGATGTGAATGCGTGATGTATTGTGTAAAAAATTCCATCTCACACGGCATAAAAAGATCCCTGCGCCTTGAGTCCGAGTCTGGAGATACGCGCGCGATATAAGACTTCATATATATATAGTTGCAGATTTGCAATTAACTGGTGACCTGCCTAAATTGACTCCAGAAGAGCTACCTCCTAAAGGGAAGTTCCGGTGTCATTTTATGGCAAATTAACCTAGAATCAAAGCAGACAAGTGACGAGGAGCAACTGGAACTCTTGCTTCAGGCCTAAAAAAAAAATAGGCGTGGTTACGGTAACCCGACCTACCCTATCTTTAGGGGCCGACCCTATAACTTTTTATTACATTTGTCAACAACAACAAAAATGAAAACAAGAAAACGAGTGCAGAAAACGCAATGAAAGCGAAAGCGCTCGAGTCGTCATGCAGACGACAGACGATGCAAGGGAAATAACTCCTTCTACTAAAAAGGCCCAACAGACGCTTGCCATGACAAAAATGGCCGCATCTTCTTCGGTTGCGAGTGCTACACGCTTGGTTGCTCTGCTTATATAGAAAAAAAAGTTATAAAAAAAAAAGTGATTGCCTACCTTCCTACCCTATTTTTTTGGGCTATGTTACCTTAACCACACTTTTTTTTTGTTTTTTTGCCTTACTAAAGAAACACCAAGCCTTGACCATTTTCACTGAGGTCAGACATAAAGGCTGAGCTTCGTGTCTTGATTTGAAGCTCTCTTTGGGGCATAGCCGGAGTGGGCAGTGAAGAGTGCTACTATGGCCAGCAAAGCCTGTGATGAGATGTTACAGCTGCCTCCAGCAAGGGACCAACACTTTGTCAATCGCTTCTCCCCCTCCCCCTGTGCCGCTGAACACTGATGCTCCAACCGCGCACACGCCCGATCAAAGCGACACCAACACCATTTTGTGTTGATGATGGGCCAGGGCTAGACGATTGTCCAATATACAATATATGTGAAAATGGCTCCTTTGCTTATAGGTTTTTGTGGGTCGGTAACAAACAGGACTTAGTAATTAACTAGTGAAATGGCACCCCCCCCCCCCCCCCACACCTGTCCTTGAAGTTGAACTCTCACATCCACAGAGAGAGAGAGAGAGAGAGAGAGAGAGAGAGAGAGAGAGAGAGAGAGAGACAGAGACAGAGAGAGAGAGAGAGAGAGAGAGTCAGAGAGAGCCACACACACACCCAGTCAAGACACACACCCTCTCAGACACCCTCTCAGACACACACACACACACACACCAAATACACCCACGCGCACATCAGTTTGTCTTTATTTATTTTTGCTCCCTTTGACAGAAAAGATAAGAAATGTTCCTTTGCCTCAATCTGATTGGTTACTACAGAAAAGATACACCGACGGGAAAAAAGAAAGAAAAAAACTTTGACAATAAAAACAACTCAAATGTCAAAATGCGGTAGCTAAATTCCGTGAAAGTGCAAAATTTGCACACTTGGGAAAATCTGAATCAAGACAAAGTGAAGACAGAAAATCCATCCACAAAATCCGCCATGTGTAAAATTTTCTGGCCAGGTTTTCTCTTGTTTATATTATTCATTGCTTCTTTTCTCTTGTTTGTTTGTTGTCATAGGGAGATAAGGGAGTGTCACCCTTACTTAAACGTAGAAAAGCTTCCCTTTTAGCTTGTGAATCCTATTACCGGAGTGCCGGAGTGCCATCGCTGTTCTAATCCTATTATTGCCGGCTGTGATCTCTCCAAGCACGTTTGGTGCAGCATCTTCAAAACAGTGTGAGCGCACTCGCAGACTGGTGACATTTTCGCCCTGGCCCCTGAAGAAGAGGACAGTTACTATGGAATTTAAACGCTAACTGGTGGCGAAACGGACAAGCACATGGTGTCGAAAACGCCGTGATGAAGGCGACGGGGCTATCACGCTCGCAAAATGCACGGCTTGATCACTCACTTCATACCCCGTCTCCACCAGGCGCGAATCTGTCTCCCTGGGGAACAACAAAAGGGGGGGGGGGGGGGGGTGTCCCTGGCCCTCTCACTTTTTTCTGGCAGAACAAAATCGATACCTACCACCTTCCACACGAGAGGGGCAGGTTTGGGTGGGGGTGATATCAAATCCCCGCTTATGGCGTATAATTACAGCAAAATAAGCTGCAAAGTAGGAAAGGCGTGCACGCCACTGCCTGTCTTTTCCCCTTCAGGGCAGCTAACGAGGTTAAAAGCCGAGCCTGCCGGGGAGAATCGAACAGATGCGTCGCTCAACCGTCATAACAGGCGGGGCCACATGCGGCCCGAAGACACACAGCGGACTACAAATCGTATTTCCCGTGCCGCTGCGCACCAAAAAAGTTGATGACAACGCTCTTTGGAGGATGCCATAGGAGATGGGGGATCACAGAAAGGGTGTGGCGGTAGAAGGAGGGGGGGGGGGGAACATATAGGGAAACTGTGCACACACACAGACACGCACACAGCTTACGCATGCGTGCAGGCACGAACGCACGTACGCATACACACACACACACGCGCACACACACACACAAAGACACACACACACACACACGTGCGTGCGTTGGAGATTTCTGAGGACAACGGGAAGGGAGGAACACATGAGGCATAAGGATACGTTAAGCGCGGATGTACACAAAGACAGATAGACAAGATGGAGGCAAAAGCAGGAAGGAAGGTAGCCAAAGTTTGGCGGGGGATTTAGAGACATTCTCAGCGCCTACAGAAATTGACGATAAGCTTTGGCGGGGGTGGTGTTGAGGGTGGTGGGTTGGAGGAGAGGACTGAGGGACAGCAGACACTTCGGAGATGAGCCGAAGGCAGAGGGGATGAGAAATAGAGTGTGGAATAGGGGAGGAGGTGTGTTGCAGCAGTCGGAGAAAAACTAAACGGGAGGAAACTGTTTAGAGGGGGATAAAACACAAAGCCGAAAATGAAAGTTGAGGAGTTATAGATAAGCCAGTTAAAAGACAAGCGTACGATGAAAGAAGCAAGGAATCCAGAAATGACACAAGAGACCCAACAGAGTGGAGAGTGGGAATCAAAGACTACGAAGACAAACGGAACAAGAACAAATACAAACAATGTATTGTCTGCATTATGACAGGAATGTGCAGATAACGGGATAAAGACTGAAATGTGACACTCTGGACACAACACAAGATGACGCATTGAGATAGCGAGAAGAGATCGTGCGACACACACGACGGATAGCTAGAAGGGGGGAAGAGGGAGGAAAGGGGACACCATGGACATAAACAAAACAGAAAACGAAGCACTAGGGTACTGAGAGGAGCTCGGAGGAGGCACTCTGGACTCGAACAGAGAATGAAGCACTGAAGGATGTAGGAGAAAAATGGTAAATCGGATGGCACAAAAGATGAGTAGGTGGGGCTGAGGGGAGGGGGTGGGGGATAAAAGGAGACACTCTAGATCAAACAATAAAAGAAGGACTGAGCGACAGAGGAGAGAGGTACATGGTCAACAAAAGATGGGTGGGTGGGAGTGAGGGGTGGTGGGAGGAGGGAGAAAAGGATGGATCAAAAAGAAGAAGAAGCACTGAGCGACCGAAAGAAGAGAGGTCTGGTGAGACAGAAGATGGGGGGGGGGGGGGGGGGGGGGGGGGACAGCACATGGCGACGACAGGCTGACAGTGGCTACAGCTACAGGGGCTGGCTGGATCCCTGACATTTCAGGAAATGTCACAGCCGCCGCAGCAGCAGACGACCTGGCCCCCGCTGACAGAGCAGATGCAATCTTGACACACTGAATAATCGCGTAGCGAGATGAGAACCAAAGCCACACCACCTCTTCCCTTGCGATGATCATGCTACACACAACTCATTTATTAACAAACATGTCGTTCTCTTCCTCCCCCTGTAATGGCAAATCCATCTCCGGCTCATGCATTAATACAAAGTAATTATGTTGCCCCACACTGCTCCCCCCTCCCCCCCTTCAACCACCAACTCCTGGTTGCGGTCATTCCACACCAAGCTATTTGTTGTTGTTTAACACGCAAGTATTTCCTTTGTTAGTTTCTGCACATGTATGGTTATAAGTGCGAAGAGGGAGCACTTGGATTTCAGAAAAATATACACAAGACCTTAGCTAACCTTAACACGACAATTCTTACCTTACTTCAAAATTCCAACCACTCGACCGAAATACCCCCCCCCCCCCCCCCCCCCTCCCTCAGTGACGGCCATGCTACCTCAGGGTCATTTGTCACTGCAACATGTTTCTCTTGCTAGTCTCTGCCAATGTATTGTATCATAATGTAAAAAGATGCGAGTAGTTAGACTTGCATAAAATCCATTAGACTTCCCAACTAGACGCAGAAAAGTACTTTTTCGTCATACACGATGACATTTTTGGTGTGAAAGCGGGGTGGGGGATTGGTGATGGGGGCGGGGGGGGGGGGGTAAGAAGGAACCACAATGTTCTCACTGTTAACGTTGACAATGCCAGAAATGCAGACACTACATTAACAGACAAAAGTGAATAAGAAGTTAAAAACCAGGTCAGAATAGAAGTGAGCCGACCCCAGGAGAAAAGAAATATGTTTAAACAATGCCCGTCGGGATTTAAAAATGGCCTGAGTTATGGGGAAATGGAGCTGCCGTTCGCCTATCTGATCTGACACAGTGCCACCAGGGACAACACATTCGCTCTCTCCTTCTCCCTCTCTGAAATATCTGCCAGGCTATACAGTCTCCGTTTACCTGTCTTTAGCTGTTTGCCTGTTCGCAAGCACACGATTTAAAATCACGATGACAACAGGAACCTTCACGGCAAATCAGCCTGTGAAACTAGGACACTGGTGGAAAGTGCGACCAACACGTGCGTTTTGCAAAGCGGTCGGCTCTGACTTTGCGCAGTCGTGCACGCCTCTGAAGCGGCTTATTAATCAAAAGTTGCCAGAAGACTTGAAGAAAAAAAAGTGACTTGAAGACATTGACCCCGGGTCAGTTACCCAGACTGGATATCGGATCTTACTTTCAAAACTTCCTTTTAAAAGAACTGGAGTTCCAAAGCGCCAATACATGTCATCCGCAGCTGACGGATTTCAACATCTATCCTGGCCTGCAACGAGCCTGCCAACTTTGATTTACGCGCCACTTTACGACTGACCGCCGATGTCAAAGACCACATTCTCTTCGCATTTACGCCTCTATTATTTTGCCCTCCAATCTACAATCACATTCACCACACATCGCTATTCCCTCCTACTCTCTACAGACCGCACATTACACCATCCCCACAGGATCGAGCAAATGATCTCAAAGGACCTAAAAAAAAAACAGCTTCAGGGAGAGGGAGAAAGATAAGGGCTAATCATTGACGTTTCACCATCCCCATCCACCGAAACCCCAATCCTTGAAGTAAGCGCAAATGCCCAGCTCAATCAATCGCGAGGTGATCTCGTCCCCCGCCATAACCTAAGACATAAAGCGGGCGGACGGACGGAGTTCCCTGCCGAGAAGTGGAGAGTAGCACTTACACAGCGAACCTTGGAATGGTAGGGGAGGGACCCACGGGGCAATCATGGGCATTCTCTCAGGAGGACTGAGCGTAGAGTGCGGGCCAAACGGGGTCAACTTGGGCGCTGCGGCCACATAAAAAGAGCGATGCCTGACTACACAATACCCGCCCACAATTCACCATTCTCAAGTCCAGACCCATTTCCTTGCTGTTTACTCAAAGCAGTTTCTTAGAAGAAAGTTTGGTGAAAGTCGCCGCCCAATCCATCACCTAAAGATGAAACATTGACGGTAGCGTAGATCAGCAGAGTGCCTATCAGTGAGCCATCGACTACACGTCTTCTTCTGCAATGAAAACCCCACACAGGAAGAACATAGTATCGAATAAACGGGATTTTTGTGTGTGTTCAAGGAGAAGGGTGGTGTTAGGGAATCTACAAAAGAACCGTAAAAAACGGTGCACCACAAGTATCTAGACTGGGAAAAGATGGTCGCAATTTGGAAATGGCCGTCAAAGCTTAAGGGGTCTTCTCTAAAAGAAAACAAGTCGCGTAACTTGGCGAAATAGCAACATTTAGTCAAGCTGTCGAACTCACAGAATGAAACTGAACGCACTGCTTTTTTCACCAAGACCACATACTCGTAGTTTCGTCAGTCTATCGCTCGTGGCAAAGGCAATGAAATCGACAAGCCATGCAGAATAGTGCGGTAGTGGTCGCGCTGAGCAGGATAACACGCTTTTCTGTATGTCTATTCTTTTTAGCTTACTGAGTTTGTTTTTAATCCAAACATATCATATCTATATGTTTTTGGAATCAGGGACCGACAAGGAATAAGATGAAATTGTTTTTAAATCGATTTCGGAAAATTAATTTTAATCATAATTTTCATATTTTTAATTTTCAGAGCTTGTTTGTAATCCAAATATAACATATGTATAAGTTTTTGGAATCAGAAAATGACAAAGAATAAGATGACATTATTTTTGGATCGTTTAATAAAAAAAAGAATTTTAATTACAAGTTTCCGATTTTTAATGACCAAACTCATTTATTAGTTTTTAAGCCACCAAGCTGAAATGCAATACCAAACACCGGCCTTCGTCGAAGATTGCTTGGCCAAAATTTCAATCAATTTGACTGAAAAATGAGCAATCCTTCAGTTAAGAGAAATCCACATTGCACTTGCAGTATTTGTTTCGGAGTATCTCGTCTGAAACGTTTCTGTTTGAAGCAAGTTTAGGAAACTAGACAATTCTTTATCGTAAACAAAACATTGGGGTTACAAATTTGATTATTGTTGTTGTTGTTGTTGTTGTTGCTGTCGCTCTTAAAACGAGTGTGGAATTGAGTACTCACAGTCGCACTTGAGTCCCTGGTGGAGCAGCCCATAGAGCAGAGAGCCGCAGTGGTCGCAGAACGCTGGACTGCCATATGTGTGAAGCTTGAACTTATGCAAGTTGGTGGCCTGAAAAACACAACAGCACTAGTTACAGATCCATTTGCACTAATAATTTCACAAAATATTAAAAACAAACAAACAAACAAACAAACAAACTGCCGCAGTAGAACACTTCTATCGCAATGGATCACTACTGCAACTTCTGGTATGTAATATAAAGTTGAAGAAACAACACAAAGTCATATAAACATATCAATCTCATCAAACGCAAAAGAAGTAAAACATGTTATCATTTTTATATCTCAAAAAAAGCTTTTCAAACAAACAAACAAACAAAATCCCCAATGACGCTTGCAGACAATTGGAACTTTAAGTTGAAGTTGTCTGCGAATTATTCACCCCATTTGCATGAAAGAGGAGAAAGCGAAGAGAGGCATCAAAATCCAAACGTAAGTCGTGACGTGACCGTCAATGGAAAATGTGTTCGTGGTTCCTTTGGGAGGTAACCCATTTCGTTTTGTGAGAACCGCCAACGACTGGTAACCAAATCACATATTTTCACCCCATGCTACAGAAATGGAAGATGCAATCTACCTTTTCTTTGAAACACATCTTTTTCTTGAAAACTTAAAAAAAGAACTGTACTATTCCCATTACGTGTACTAATCTGAAGAAAAATTAATCCTGAAATACAAGACAAATGTATACATCTTTTTAGGGCGAAAACCAAATCATTATACGGATCAAATGATCCTCGTCTCCCCTGGACTCTTGACATTGTTAATGGTGGTTAAAATAGAAAAGAAAACAAGTCGCATAAGGCGAAATTACTACATTTAGTGAAGCTGTCGAACTCACGGGATGAAACTGAACGCACTGTATTTTTTCACCAAGACAGTACAGCTTCGTCAATCCCCGCGTGAAGGAAATCGCTCACCTCCCACGTGCAAAACGTAGTGATATTGACACGCCAGATTAGTGCGGTAGCGTATTGTGCTAAGCAGGAAAGCGCGCTTTTCTGTATTCTTGTTAACTTTCTGAGCTTGTTTTGAATACAACCTATCATATCTATATGTTTTTTGGAATCAGGAAATTATAAAGAATAAGATGAAATCATTTTTGGATCGATTTCTTAAATTTTAATCGTAAGACTAATTAATCTATGTCCGTTAATTGTGATCACATTTTAAGAGTAAACATGACATATGTATTTATGTTTAGATTCAGAATGTGATGAAGAATACGTTGCAATCAATTTTAAATCTGTTTGCGAAAAATCGATTTTAATGACAACTTTAATGAGCAAACTCATTAATTAAATTTTAAGCCTCCAAGCTGAAATGCAATACCAAAGTCCGGGATTCGTCGAAGATTACTTGACCAAAATTGCAACCAATTTGGTTGAAAAATGAGAGCGTGACAGTGCCGCCTCAACTTTCACGAAAAGCCGGATATGACGTCATCAAAGACATTTATCAAAAAAATGAAAAAAAGTCTGGAGATACCATACTCAGGATCTCTCATGTCAAGTTTCATGAAGATCGGTCCAGTAGTTTTCTCTGAATCGCTCTACACACACACACACACACACACACACACACACACACACACACACACACATACACCACCCTCGTCTCGATTCCCCCCTCTACGTTAAAACATTTAGTCAAAATGTCAAAACTTGACTAAATGTAAAAAGAGAACCATTCTTGTGTTAATAAAAGGAAGAGAGAGAGAGAGAGAGACAGAGTGAGAGTGAGAGCGTTGCTCGTTGTTCGTTGAGGAAATAACGTGTCATTTTGAAAAATACATTCGACCACAAGATTGGCGAGTGGTTGTCGACATCACCTCTCCTGTATCATGTTTTATTTAGTTTGCATTGGTACACATTCCTCGAAGCAGTTGGGTTCAGGAAGTCAAACTCTAATCTAGCAAATGCATGCCCATTCCATGCTTTACGGGCTAAAATGCATAACACAGCGCAAACAAACACACTATTCATTGGAGAATAGACACGGTCTGAATTAACAGACCACCCAACACAGTATTTAGATTTGCAAAATAGAACGCTAAAACACTGAAACAAAGGCACTCCTCAAGTGTGTTGTCATCTATTCAACCCCCTGACCCAACTATGTAGCTCATTTGGACGATTTCAAATCTGTTCCTCTAGATACAGTGCTTGAAACACGTTAATTGTCTTTTCAGCGGCGAAAGGTAGGAAGAAAATCAAAAGTGGCGAAGAAGGCGCCGCGTGGAGGAATGCAGTCTCGAAATACACTACAAACCTGCCGTGCCTTAATATTTGAATAACTGAGCGCTCAAACACTTATTCTAAGATATTCTTGTTGTGTGGTGATATAATAACAACATCCAACCCGAACCGTATAGCTCTCAGGGCGATTAGATATATAAATAGTTTTTCGGTCAGTTATATCCCATTAAATCCGTCAAGTTTTCATTGGGGATGAATATAGCAGCTTAACCCATTTCGGACGGCAGTTATCATATGTCTGCAGCACCTCCTAACGTTGCCAACAATGTTATTTCTACAAGCAGCAACGCCGTGTCTTAATTTGAACATAAATTATGTTAAAACTTAGCTAAATGAAAATATTCGGCAAACGCCCATACAA
>NW_027129170.1:0-27413 GCF_037325665.1 Littorina saxatilis
CGGGCAGAGAAAGGGGGAATGTACGTTCTGGCTCACCGATTCCGACAGACCCTAAATATTAACGCAAAATAGGCTTCTGGACTAAACTTTTACTAACATGAAACATGCGACAAAATCAGAAAAATACTGCATAAATCCATACAAAAAAAAATACAGTAAAGTAAGGTTGTTTTGAACCAATGCCGGGTCTGTCGGAATCAGTAACCCAGAACGTACATTCCCCCTTTCTCTCATACAACCACGGAAATTACAAGCCGTTGCAGGTGTTCAAGCTAAATAATCGTCTCGTATCGAAAACAAAAGCAGACGACAAATTTAGTCAGTTGGAGTTGTCTCCCGTACTCCTGTAGCATGCACTAGTCAGTTTAGATCAGTGCGCTGCACCAGACGGTTCGGGAATTCCCGACAAAAGAAAATATCCACACGCGGCACTGGCAACTTCAGTGTCAGCTGAACACGAGAGCGTTCGGTCTTTTAGAAGATTTGTATCTTGAAATGAAAATTAACGAATATCGCGCTGTCTGAAGGAATGGAGTACATATCGGACCACGCTCAGGCTAAAACGATAGGACATCTGACCGACATGCGACAATGTGAATCGGACATTTGGGGATTTTCATCGTTATATGTCCGACGCCTAACGACATCCCTGCCTACATTATTCTGATTGATCACAACCAAACCTACTATCATTGGACACATCCAAATGCAAGCGTCTGTTCTTGAAAAATTCCCACTGATCTAAAAATAAAACCAGTGCAATTTCCTCTGTCGCGCTTTGCCACAGAAACTCACGGTTTGGCCTGTATTTCTGATTTGTGCGCAAAAGCTTTCTTTCTTTTTTCTTTTTTTTAACATAACAATGTTTAATGTCACTGTATGTTTAAAAGACCATGGTCATATTTGTAAAAAAAATGTTAAATTAGAAAATAAATAAGACTTTGGTATATGATTTTTCCTACACCTGTGCTGAAAATAAGACATAAAAATGTTGGTATATAAGTCGCTCAAATACAAGCAGGTATGAATGGCTCGGTTTGAGTTTGTTGCAGTTGACCCTGCACAATACGATCTATGATGTTTTTGGTAACAATTTTGCCGTGACGTATTTCACAACTTCCTGTGTTACACAAACTCAGTGATGACCAATTTTGCCTGTACCAGAAACAAGCCAGCTCCGAAATTCTCAAGAATTCTAGGATTCTAAAAATAGTACCGTTCACGCGTGAACGGTAGGTCTTGCTGGTAAATCGGCGGCTTGGGTCACTCTGTTTCAACGCTTCGCTTCAATATTTAGGCTGCCTTTTCAGGAGGCCACCGAGTGCACTTTATGCAAATGACTTGTGTAATATTGTTCCACCACGATTGGTTCTGGTGTATCACGTGGTTCATGAATATTAAAACTTGTTTATTGAATCAAGCTTTGACAAGTGTACTTGGTGGCTGCTTTGAAACTCAACAAAGCCTACTCCCCTTTCACAAACACTTCCCCGTCATAGCGGGTTTTCCCGATTGACAAAAATTCTTATTACACACTCAGACTATTTGTTCTCCAGTGCCCAATTGCATAAGAATATTCTGGTGATGAATAAACGCGCTTTGTGTCATTAGCATCTAAAGATTTCTTGTTTACAATAGTTGTGTTGATCTGATGAAGCGTGGAACTGATCTTAGGGTTGTCATGGTGAAACACTCGCTTCTGAAACAGTGCTTCCTTGTAGTTATCATGCGATATGCTCGACTTTACAACCTGTTTGCTTACACCCTTTGCTTTTTTAACCACCCCTTTCTCACTTGCAACACTGTACATCTTTGCACGCAATCCAACATACTCCTTAATTATCTTCCCATTCATTTCATCTTTCATCTTTCCAATAACCTTCTTGTTAACATTTGAGTGCAATGGTGATTCTTTAGGGTAGTCGCAAGTGTCATAAAAAGAATCTTTTCCTTTTACTGCAGGACTTTCAGCTTCTAGATCTTTGTAAATGTCATCCGCTGGAATGTCAAGTAAGAATGAATCTGTGTCTGTGTAAAGTACTCTCGATTTGGGATATCTTGGTTTCAAATAATCATACAAAAACTCAAGCATCAACAGTTTTGACAACTCTAGCACAGTAAAGCCTATGAATACTGGTTTGTCAAGCTTGACTACAAGTTTTTTCATTAAGATACCATACAGCTGTTCATGAAAGTATTTAAAGTCTTGATACTGTGGTTTGGATGTCAGCTTGATGGCCTCATTTTCTCTTGTAACAAGTCTAACATCCTTTCTCTTGTGTGGGTTTTCCATTGTCTTACCAAAGCAACTGTTGTTCATCAGTTTAAAAAAGTCTTTCTCTGATGCATCAGCGGCTTTGGTTCTCAGTTCTGTGTTTTTCATGATGTAAGGTTTCATAAACTGTTCTTGATCAAATAAAATTATACGATGAACAGCCTTCAAAATTAATCCATGTCTAATGTAAAACTGTAACAGTCTGTAGTGACACACATACTTCTTTTTGTGAAACAGATTGGGCACCAGCTTTGGAGGTTCTCTTGGGTTTACTTTTAACCTCTCAGCCGCTAAAGGATAATCATTATGTAGATCATGAAGTGATAGTGGATAGTCTAAGTCAACTTCTAGTATCCATCCCTTTCGACTGTCTGGGCCTGCTTTTAATATTGTCAGCACAACACATTGTGAAAATGGTCCTGAATAGATCTTAAAGTTCCGAAGTGGAAGCGTCTGACACATTGCCCAACCATACAAATTGTTTGCATCTAGATACATGATGTAATTAGAAGGTTTCATAGGATCAAAGTCGTCCAAGTATTTGTTGTTGGCTTTGCAGTAATTGTGTGAAGCCATACTGATTCCTCCACGTAGTCCATTTTCAATCATCTGAAGTGTAGGTAGATCTGATAGCAAGTCAATCTTTACTCCTGTAAATCTAAGAAATGCATCCCAGCTCATGCCTGGTGCAGATATGTAATGTGAAGGATCTAGATTGTAGTGCTTCATACATGTTCTTCTGTAATTCTCAAATATATCTGCAAGTAAACAAACATCAGCCAACAAATATTGATCATGATAATCACCCATTGTATTACATCCTAATTTATTCCATGCAGTCTTAGCGTGTTCATAGTCTTCGTCACTTATACCTTTACCCTTCAGCCGTGAGAAGTAAGCATCCTTTGGTGGTAACTCATCTTCATCAAACCTCTCCCACGAATCCATGTATTCATATGGATAGACTCCCTTTCTAACTAAGTCACTGTCAAAGTACTTACATGTGATTGGGAAAGCAGTTAGTGATGAAGATAAAGACTCAAGTGTTCCCATCAGATGTTGAGCAGAATCGTAGAAGTGTAAACTATTCAGAGTAAAGGCCATGTACTTTTCTGAAGACTGCGCAATGCATCTTGCTTTGTATTCATCAGTTACTGCCTGCATGATCAGATGTGAATCATAACCGCGCAAGTTATGGAAGAAGATTGGAAGCTTCCAAGTCTTAGGATCAAACTTTAATTGTAGATTACATTTGCTGTGTGCTGCTCCTCGGAACTGCCCACTTACATGATCATGATCTCTTACTATTGGATTGTCTGTGTTTGGTGTTAGACTTTGTTCGCATATCCAACACTGTGTGGTAGAGTTAAACTGTTCTTGGTCTTCAGGTTTCATAACAATGTCTGAAAGATTCAGTTGTTTGGAGCAGTCATTTCGCACTTGGTTCATTTGCTGTAAGAAGTTCTTTGCTGCATTAGGTCCTCTGTACAATTGCGGTTTAGAATGTTTACCATCTGAACTAACAACAATAAATGCATATGAACAGACTTGATGATTACTTAGAGTTACTGTTTTAGGTAGGTCTTTTGGTAAAGGTCCTTCATATGGCACAATGATAGATTCAAAGTCAGCATAAACAACATAAGGACTTTTCTGTAGTTTGCATACATTCTTAAAATACACTTTGCTGTCTGGCGGCGGTGTTGTTAACTTCACAACCGCATCATCAACGCTCTTACAATGTTGCTTGTGTATAAGTGCTGCATGAATTGATGGAATACGCAAGAGACATCGCCTACAAAAGTCTTGTTTACTATTGTGATTGCTTGTGCTCGCCATCAGTCTACTCATTGTACGAATCAAAGTGTAATGATATTTTACACCATCAGTCATTAGTAACATGTCAACATGGTTAGTATCACAATCACCAATCGTTGGTGAGTTCTTTGATATTCTGACTGGTTTCAGTTCATCTTCCTCATCCCACGTGTACACATTTACGGTGATGGGTTTGTTTTGCTGTTCAAATTTGTCAATGCTTGTAATGCTGACAGGAAATTCAATACCAGTAAAGTTTAGTTTATTTCTGTATGCATGATAGTTAGACACTCTTTCTGCATTTTTCTTTACACTGTACAGTCTTGCCAGAACACACCACATAAAACATTTGTCATCATCATTCTTTATGTTCAGCACAGCACGTTTTTTGACAAGAGCAGGAGGTAAAGGTATGTAACTTCTACCTCTGATGGGGGCAAATTTACTTAGCTTCAATTCTATTTTTAGAATTTCACCTTCTGACCATCCGGATCCTTTCATCTTTGCATCCTCTGCAGCTTGCTCAAACCGTTTCATCATTTCATCTGCCCAGTTTCCATTCAATTCTGCCATAGAATTAAGTGCTAGTTGTCTGGTTGAAACATGAACTTCTAGCACCTCATCACTGACTGTTTTGTATTTTATTAAACTGACTATCTGCACTTTTACTGGAGGTTCAATCAACAAATTGTTTGGAATTTGTTCAATGGCGTCTTGCACACTGGACTGCACATTTTGAGGATCCGTTACTTGTAATTCAACGGTGTCAAATACTGTCGATAAAGATTCTAATACAGAGTCTTCCATCGCTGTGAGTTTGATTTTATAACTCAAAATAAAAATATAAATTAAAAAAATGAAGTTGCTTAGAATTCTTTCTCAGAGCTTCCATTTTTGTTAACACTATAAAATCTGAAATAAAAAATCATTTAACATTTGTACCACGTGGAACTAATTGTAATTCCTCTTTTACAAAGGCTCTTTGCGGTGCTGGTTCTCTCAAGTAATATATAGGTGGATTTGTCTCTACTACTCTCTTGATTTCATGAATGTCAATACTCCAGATTGGATCCGTTGCACGCTTCCTGCTGTCACCCTCAGCTTCACCGGGTGCATATAAATATCTGACTTTCTGATTGAAAGGTAGTAATGCCACTGGTGTTGTTGACTTTGGAGCAACAGGTATTGTTTTCTGTTTGATTGCATCAACTGGTCTTAACCCTGTAGCTTTAAATACCTCCAGATTCATTGCTCTAAGTACTGATGGTAATCTTTTGACCCATTCAGTGTTACGCAATTTACTTTCTGTGTCCAAAAATTCCTGATGGTACTGATATGAAAACAGTTTTTCTGCCAACTGTTTGTTAAAGCTCTCAACAATAGCCTGTGACCTGTGGTTTCCTGGAATACCTCTCTTCACTGTAACATGATGTTTTAACAGAAGCTGGTTGACAGCTCCTTTAAACTCCTTACCATCATCGCACTGAATCATTCTGGGATACTTTAGTGGTCCACGTCTGTAAATTTCTTGCAGGGCAACAGCTGTAGCTATAGCACTTTTCTCTGTCAACGGTTCAGCATCTTTGTATCTTGTTGCAACATCAACTACAGTCAGTGCATACTTATATTTCTTCCTTCTGACTGTGTCATGCGGTAAATACAGCAGGTCTATTTGATGAGTGTCATTCGGTTTAATGTTAACAAAGTGTGGTCGTGTAATTTTTCTTGGTGCAGGTAAATAGATCTGCCAAACTGCCTGCTTTGACAACCATTTCTTTGCTGTATCTTGAGAAACACCTGCTGCGTCACTGAGCTTGTCAATAGCAGTTCTTCCTTTCCAGTATCCTTTTGGGGAATAATATATTTTAGATAACAAAGCATCACTCATGGTTTTTTAAATGACAGAATATTAAGATTTGACAGCACGCGCAATAAAGTAAACAACAGCCATACCAATAACAATGAAAACAATCTCGCCCACCTTCTGCTCTTCTGAAGGCTGATAAAAGTCACCCAGTTTTGGAGGAGCACTTGTCTTCATTTTCTTTCCAGTTACGAGATAGTATTCTTGAATGGCTGCATCAACATTGGCAAAGGTTTTGTTTGCATGTCCTTGCTGCCTGAGTTTATCATTCATAAAGTCTAACTGCGCAATTCGTTTCTTCTCGTATTCATCCTGTGCTTTCGCCAATTGTTCCATGGCTTTGTTGTGCCTTTCCCTCTCTTCACCATTTTGCAGTTTAGAAAACAAATAGTTGCTGCCAGAAAATGCAAGCGCATTTACAATCGCACCTCCCACCATCATAACCAAGCTAGCCATTTTATTGTCTTACATGTTTATATTTTCTGGAATAATTCCTTGCTTCACCAGGAAGTCTTTTGTTGCAAAGGAAGCTGTCACAACACCAATTAGTTTAGCACCGTCTTCGAAGTCTAACTTTCCCAAGTCGGCTGGTTTCATTCTGAGGAGACTTTTACCCAGCATTGTGTAACCTACACTCAAGCCTCCAATCACTGCAGCGTGATAAACTAGATTAACTATTGTCTTTTCAGAACTCATTTTTATGTTATCAAAATTAAAATATTAAAATTATTCCATATGAAATGAATCCACTGCAGGTACTACTGTGGGCTTTTTTATTGTTTGTACTGCTTTGTTTGTTGGTTTTGGTGTTTCTGATTTTGGTGTTTCTGATTTTGGTGTTTCTGACACTTTATATTTGCCTTGCCAAAGTTTGTAAAGCAAGTATCCACCTCCTCCAACAACAGCTGCTACAGCTACTTTTCTGTATGATAGAAATGAAGATTTTAATTCTTGATCAGTTTGTGTGACCTTAGTCACTTCAGGAATGTTTGGTGTCTGCTCAACTTCAGACATAATGTTCTGCTTTGCCTTTTGATTTAACTTTTTTTGTCTGTTCCATTCGGCTAGTTTTTTTCCTGCTTCTACTCTACCAGGTTTCTTTGTCACTGTGTTCACTTCTGGTATTTTCGTCTGCTCCACTGTCTGCTTCAACTGATCTGTCATCTTTTTTATTCTGAAAATTAATGTGTTTGAAAGTAATTAATCCAGCAACAAATGGTACTAATAAAGCACCAAATCGATAATACAGGCCACAGGCAAGAGATTCGAGGGACTTGGAAACAACAGGGTCATGAGTTAGATCATGTGTTAAGTCTTCCTCCGAGTCGAGAGGTGTAAAATGTCCAAAAATCTTTGTGTACAAACCTATAACAGTCTGTCCAATACTTCTAACCATCTTAGAACCAAGCACTGATTCATACCGTCCATGATACTTTTCTATATCTTCTGAGGAAAGATGTTGTACTTCTTCCACAGTTAACTGCTGCCCAAGGTAGTGTTTTGTTTTTCCACAAACAGCAAGTGAATACAATCTTTCTTTTTTATCAGGTATAGTCCTACTGTCACAGATTTCAATATCTGTAGCAGTCTGCATCAGCAATTCATCACAGTTCATTTTATTTTGATGCAGAATAAAATTAAAATCTAGTAATTAAACTTGAGTAAGAACTTAGGTAGGAACTTAACAAGAACTTAGGTAGGAACTTGAGTAAGAACTTGACAAGAACTTAGGTAGGAACTTGAGTAAGAACTTGACAAGAACTTGAGTAAGAACTTGAGTAAGAACTTGACAAGAACTTGAGTAAGAACTTGGTAAGAACTTGAGTAAGAACTTGACAAGAACTTAGCAAGGATTTCTACAAACATACATACTGAACTGGTTGATCAGTTTTTAAAACCAGTTTCGAGTGCTTAGAAGATTTCAGATTATTCTTTATTCTTTCTCTCTCCTGTTTGTTTTCAATGACATCATTTTCTCGAAGACACTCTTCAAAACTGTCACGGTCCTTTGAATAGAACAATGTTATTGTTTTGAGTTGCTCTCTAAAGTCTTTCAGAACTGCATTGTATTTTTGTGTTAATATCCAAACTGATATTAATGCATGTCGTCCACTGAATGCAAGCTTTGCTAGTGCACTTTTCTTTCTAACAATGTCACGTTCTGCTGCACAGTCATCAATAATAAACAGTGTTGGCGTGTTCTGAAAAAGATCGAAATAATGCTCCAAGCAAACATTTAGACGATCAGAAGGATTTACAATAAATATATTTTGATCAGACCATATGAATTTTCTCTCCTTGTATGTTCTGTTATGCTTTATGGTTGGACAGAATATGACTATGTGTTCAAAGTGATTTATGTAAACAGTATGTAATAAATCCAAAACATATCTTGTTTTGCCGCAACCTGTTGCCCCACAAATCAAAGAACAGTGTGGATCTTTTGGAAGAAAATCTAGATACTTCATTTTAACACGTTCAATAAACAATATCCTGTAATCTGCTTTCAGAGATGTTTAACTGCGCATCTGACACAACAAACACGTAGATCTTAACTGATTTACTACTACTCCCTACTTCCTTTTCAATTTGTATTGTGATTCCTTCTGATCCGTTTTCAATTCGCCTTCCACTTCCATGCAGTTTGTTGTCGTCAGTTGTTCTGAGATCCAGCCATAACGCATATTTATTTGTCAAGAAATCTTCTACGCCAACACCGTGTAAATGTAGATCTTTAGCCACAAGATCAGATGTTGGGTCTTTCAATCTTCCTCCAGTAAAGTACTTTCTTGCTTCATCATAGTGTTGGTATGGCAGCATGCCAGATGCAAATATTTGGTTTGGCTGCCCTTCAATTGTGCAATATACTCTATTGATTAGTGGATTGTAAAACTTTTCTATTTGCCTTTCATATGAATCTTTTGGTTCCTCAAACAACATAAGTATTCCCTTCATTGACCTAGCTGGTGTATTCAAGTTAATGTTCCAGATTGGATCAGCCTGGCTTTTTGAAAGTGTACTGTGATTCAACACTCTTTCATAATAGATAGGCAGCTTAGAACTGTACTGATTTTCTATAAGTCTAGCCAGTTCAGGATGGTTTACAACATCAAACTCTAAAGAAATTCCAGACACCTTATACTTTGCTTCCGGGTCTTGTGAAAGCATAACACGATCATAACTATTGAAAGTCAGGTCGTATGACAGCCTGTCACGCAATGCTCCTTGATAGAAGGGAGGATGTGAATTTATGAGTTCAAAGTCAAGTGGAATACAAAATTTGTTTCCAAAAGCAACATTGACAGCGTTATCTTTTTTGTTGTCAGCTTTATCTCCTGCTCCTATTCTAACTTTTATCCCATTGTCTGACTGAATCCCTTGAAACACTCTGTTTTTCTTTTCATTGTCAGTCAACCAATTATCTGCATAAACTAAAAAAACATCTGCATTATTCAATGACATCACTTCCCGCCCTTCCAGTTTGACAGTGATCTTCCTCACAATTGCTCTTCCTACATTATAAGCCAAAGTCCTATTTTCATCTGAGCCAGATTCTAATTCTAATTTGAATGATAGTCTTACAGTGCCTGGTACAATAACATCGTTCTTACCTAGATTAGGAAACCTAACAGTAAGTATTTCATTCTGATCAATAGTAGAAGGATTATTTGTAACTATAACTGTTTGCCTTATTCCTTTTACCCCGAGAGGTTCTTTCAGCCTTCTGTAAGGATCAAGAACAGAACCGAACGATTGTGCCATCTTTTTTTATTTTCAAAATAAAAAATAAGTTACAAATGGCAGAAGGTGGATTTGAAGATTTATTTGAGCCAGCGGACGACATGAGCGAAGCAATCCCTTTGGTTCCCTACCATCATTCACTGCATTATGAGGTGGCACGACATGAACTTCTGGAAGGTAAAGTTAGAGATTTCTACAAAAGTTTAGGAGAAGAACCTGATGTTTTAGATCCAAACCAGTTCAAAATGGAAGCAAATCATTTATATACAACTAGCGATAAAGGAGAAAAAGTCCAACTTACATATAAATCTAATCCTGCTAAGTTTCTATCAAAAGTTTCACTAAAACAAAAACTTACTGCTAATCGACTTAGGCAATTAGATATTGTGCCTAGCACACGGTCATCACCTTCCCATGTTGTTTCCTTACTTCAACAAGCAGAACTAGGACTACCAACTGCTACTCAAATAGAATCTGTTCCATTGCAAGATCTTAATAAACTTGCAGATGAGGCTGATCAACTTATACAAGAGATAGAGACTTCTTTTTCTGAGGAAACTTCACTGAAGACTCCACATGAACTATTACCTATGAGAGAAATAGAAGCCCTTAATCAATCACTACAAACCATCAGAGGTGAAATAGCAAATAATCTGTCAAAACTAGGTCAGCTGGATGAAGATATAAACAAAGAGAAACAAAAACTTGCTGATGCTGATGATTTGAACCTAGAACAAGAAGTAAAAAACAGAATTTCTAAGCGTTTAAAAGATTTGCAGGAGGAGAAAGCCATAAGGTTAGAAGTTCTAAGTAACAATAGAGAACAACTGAGAACACAGGTCAGCAGAATAAAAAATACAATTCAAAGAATCCTTTACGAAGACACAACTCTTGCTGAAAGAATTAGAACGCTTTTCAGAGAGCAGGGAATCACAATAGCTAGTATACTAACTGCGTTAGGATTTGCAATAAGCACATTAGTGTTAACACTCACAGGTGGCACTGTCACACCTCCACCTCCACCTTCACCTCCATCTGATCCGGGATGGGTAAAGAAACAACTCAAACACATTGCAGAACTATTAAAGAAACTAGCAGCAAAAGCTTTGGGTGCACTTCCAGGAATCATTGGTTCAATTGTTAGCTGGCTGTTATCTTTTGCAGGTAAAGTTGTTGGTTTCATGGCTGAACATCTCTGGACTCTAATAGTTTTAATTGCAGGTGTTCTGCTAACGAGAATAAAGCAAAAGTAAGCCTACACCCACTCCACCAATTACTAGAGCAGTCTTCTGCGATTCATGATCATCACTAATACTAACAGCTTGATCATCACTAGTGACAGAATGATCTTCACCTGCAGCGTGATCTTCACTTGTCACGCTTTGTTTCTGTTCATTGTGATATGGCTGTAACATCGTTCTGATTTCTGAATTCAGTTCTTCACCCTTTCCAAGCGGCTGGGTGTCACTAGCAATAATGATTTCATTGTTATAATTTGTTATTGTTCCAATCTGCAGCTGGAGATCAGAAGGTAACATGTAAAGGCCGTTACCAACAGCAAAGTCAACTTTTGATCTTGCATAACGGAGAGAGTCTTGATACCTTTTGATGCTGGAAGGCAGATCAACTGCAGAGTTTATGACATCTTCTAAATTTGATAACAACTGTTTCTGTGCACCAAACCCTGTGCTTGTTCTCATTATGTTTGATCGTGTCTGTGCCTGCGAGCCTAGCAAGCACCACGCATATGTTCGGATAGATTCATTGATCCTTTCAACACCTGATCCAGTGAAACCTTTGCCGGTGTCTAATATAAAAGTAGTCCATGCATTGTGGTGCTGTTGTTCTATTGATCCTAACTGTACCTGCACATTTGAAGAAAAAGATGTATGACCTGGCCAGTAATCAAAATTATACCTCCTGTGGACACCCCATAAATATAGTGTTCCCATGCCATGGTTTTTGTCTTGCTTTTGCCTAAAGTCGGTCTTAAAATCTATATTGAATTCATTGCAGAGACGCTCATACACTTTCATGTTTATCCTATTGTTGAATGGGTTCCAGCTCTTTTCATGCGGCATTGGTGCCTGAAGTTCAGACAAGATTCTCCTGCACTGATAGTAAACGTGAAATGTGTACACACACTTTGTCAGTAAGTTTGAATTATTCATGTGGTCTGCATAGGACACTCCACATCCTGTGGTTGCACAGAATATTGCAAAGTTTAACTGATTCTGATAGAACTGAATTGGGTGAGAGTTCCACATCTTTGGAACACTATCATTTTTGATTGGGGGATTTAGGTAAGAATGGAATGGGTCAGGCACTTTAACGCGAATGGATTCTGTTTCTGTTACAGCAAAGTCCAACTCATGGAAAGAAATAGTCTTTGGATTGTAATATGGTCCAGTTTTGTATTTAACGTCTTTGTTGAATTTATACTGAATCATTTTTGTTGTTGAATAAAAAATGTTTATCACACTAACAAATGTGAAGACTAGTGTGCCAGTTAAACTTGCAAACCCTATCAACAATCAAAATGGAGGAATGAAAGTTGCACTGCATGAAATTATGTACAAGGTTACTTGGTATAATATCAGTAAAAAAAAGGCTAACAACTGGGTTAGAATTAATGGTAAAACACATTCTGTAGAAGATGGTTACTATGACTTCTGCACTTTAGAGAAAGAATTGTTTGCTCCAGTAGGTATTACAGCGAGTTTAAATCATGCAAGTCTCATTGCTACTCTTACTATGCCCAAAACTAGAGAAGTAAACAGATCATTTGAGTTTCCAACCAAACTCCTTGATATGCTTGGAATTACAAAAATATACAAGGGAACACGTCCCATTGACATGGATGTTAACAGTGTACTGTTTGTTCACATGAGAGAGCTTAACACATCCTATAATCTGTTTAATGATCAGCGTTCTGATCTGCTTAGGATTCTTCCACCGAGTGATGCCTCTTTTTGTAAAATGCACGTGCCAACATTTAAGACACTTCAGTTCAAGGACTTGGAGGAAGGGTGTCATGAATTCCTACACATTGATCTGAAAAATCAAAGTGGACAACCAGTTGATTGTTTGTTTAACATTACATTGGAAATAGTTCCATAAAATATTGAGTATTAAAATGTCGAGTGGACCTACAATAGCTTATCCTGTTGCATGTTCAACTATAGAGTTGAAAGATTTAGCAGACGCTATCGACTTTGAGAGCAATGCTGAAGTTGGTGCAGTGTATGCATTCGAGTTTACAGACACTGGTCATTACAAGAGAAAGGAAATCGACGATGAAAAGAAACCAAGATTCCTCAAACTAGGTCAAATCCGTGATGTTAATGTACCTGATCCAATTGTCGATGACACATTCTACATGTGGAAACATCAGAATAAAAAATGGGTACTTAGTCCTGTTATGAAAAAGATTGACTGGGAAATGAAGTTTGAATTTGTGAGTCCATACACTCTTGTTGGAAAAGACGACACATTCCGTAAGTCAATCAATGCTAAACCACTAATTGTTAGCCTTGTTCCTGCGATTAACAGCAGGGGAGAAGTTGCAGTTAAACCTTTCCATAAGAACAACTATCTCATTCACAGAAAACAAAGTGTTGAAAAGGACGCTGACACCATTGTCGATTTTATACCCAAGCTTCCAATAGGGCAGAATGCAACTATGATATTTGATATAGTTGTCAGGAAAAGGGAAGAAACCACAAACACTGTTCTAATGAGAGGAATAAATCTCAACTGGAGACCATTAAATGTTGAAGAAGTCAGAGTATTTATTGCTGTTCAAAAGGATTCTAACACAATAAAAAAACAGACGTCAAACCAAAATGTTGTTGTTAACGCAGATATAAATAATTTAACAGAAATAAGAAGTATTAATCTTACTTATCTTGATTTGATTGCTTTCTACTATACAGATAAGGTGTTAAGCAATGAACAGCTTCAAAGCTTAGCAGAAACACTGGCGAGTGAGAATTAAGATAAATATTTTATATTTTGCATTAAAAAGATGACTAGCAGTGTGAAGCTTTATCCTAATATTGATGAAAGTGCAGCAGAAAGTCAACAATTCAGACTGGCACACATTAGTAATATACAAAAACAACTAGAAGATGAATTAGAAAAATATTCTCGCGCTAGACGTAAGTACTCAACAACTTACAACAGCCTTTCTAATGCCAGCACTGGTTCTACTATCCTTGCATCAGCTGCAGGTGTAACGGGAACAATTCTGTTAGCTACCGGAGTAGGGACTCCAGTTTCTCTAATCCTAGGTGGTGTCGCAGCAGCAGTTGGTGGTTTATCATTTATAGCATCAGCTATAATGAAAAAAATTGTGAAAAAGCTTGAAAAACACGAATCCATTTCCACTCTTGCATCATCAAAATTGTCTAGCCTAAAACTGTCTATCAGTAAAGCACTTGAAGATTCAAAAGTTTCTGACGAAGAATTCAAACAGATACAAACAGACTTTGATGACTACAAAAGTAAGAAAGCAAGTATTCAAACAAAAACACGAGCTGAATATAACAAGCCAATCGATATAGAAGATCTGAAAAAGCAGTTTTTAAAAAAGGGGATTCAAATAGGACGGGAAGAAAAAGTAAAAATAGAATCACTTGTAAAGAGTTAACTATTCGTTTAGACAGTCACATTGCATGTATCAGATATAATTCTAACAGTGAAAGAACATATGAAGTAAAGTATTGAGCTTATTGAGCTTAAGAATGTTGTATAAGAGAAAGGGAGAATGTACGTTCTGGGTTACTGATTCCGACAGACCCGGCATTGGTTCAAAACAACCTTACTTTACTGTATTTTTTTTGTATGGATTTATGCAGTATTTTTCTGATTTTGTCGCATGTTTCATTTTAGTAAAAGTTTAGTCCAGAAGCCTATTTTGCGTTAATATTTAGGGTCTGTCGGAATCGGTGAGCCAGAACGTACATTCCCCCTTTCTCTCAGGGTGTTCGTGTGACCAATTGGGGGGATGGTCTTATCCTATGTAAAAGCCTTGCCAGATCTGAAAGGGTGAAGCGAACTGGTTTTACAAGGCGGAGTGGGCCTTTCTCCTTAAGACAGAGAGAGAGTTCAGCCTTATTGTCAAATTATTTATTACCCCCCCCCCCAAAAAAAAAAGAGAAAAAAAGGGATAGAGAGGGGGATAGGAAGAGGCATTGGGGTGGTTGAAAGGGGGAGGGGTGGAGGGGGGGGGGTAAGGGGCAAGCGGGAGGGAGAGGGAAAGAGAGAGACAAAACGCCCCCGAAAACGACAATTGATTTGAGAGAAAAAGACGTCACGCTTACACGTTTTCAGCCTCTCAAACCCAATTCAATCTAGGTTTGGGCTTCCAAACTGTAAATTTCGGCGGAAGAATCCGCTGGGAAATTGGAAATGGGGAAAGGAGGATGTGACAGGCTGATACCGCAGTCGGGGGGGCGAAAGCATTTTTTCTTTTTGTGTGCGTGTGTGCCCTGAAACTTTCTTTGGCAGATCGAAGGAAAGTGTAGAGCGTTCAAGAGCCAGTTTGATTATTTGTGAATGTTCCAAACAAGTGAGAGAGTGAGTGAGTGTGTGAGCTAGTAAGTCCGTTTGCTTGTGTTGTTTTTCCCTCTCCTTTTTTTCAAGGTCAGTGAGTGAGTGAGTGAGTGAGTGAGTGAGTGAGCGAGTGAGTGAGTGAGAGAGAGAGAGAGAGTGACCAAGCGAGCGAGTGAGTAAGTGAGGGAGCTAGCGAGTGAGTAGGTGAGGTATTTTCATCTTAAACGGGTTGCCAAGAAAAATTTTTACATTTGCAAGATCAGAGTTGATGAAAATGGACGGAACCAGAGAGGGCACGCTGACAATATACATATTTTCTCCTTGTCTGTCTTTCATTCTCTCTCTGTTTCTCTGTCTCTTTCGCTGTCTCTCTGTGTCTGAATCTGTATGTCTTTCTCTCTTTGTGTGCCACAATCCTCGTAAAATAAAATGTAATTTGATTTGATTTAATTTGATTTGATATCTCTCAGTCTCTCTCTATCTGTCTCTCTCCCTGCCTCCCTCACCTCCCCTCTCTCTCTCTCTCTGCCTTTCTCACTCTGTCTCTGTCTGTCACTCTCTGTCCATACATCTCTCTCCTCCTCTCTCTCTCGCTATCAGTCTCTGTCTCCCTCTCTCTGTCTCTCTCTCAGTCCATACATCTCTCTCCCCCCTCTCTCTCTCTGTCCATACATCTCTCTCCTCCTCTCTCTCTCTCTCAGTCTCTGTCTCCCTCTCTCTGTCTCTCTCTCAGTCCATACATCTATCTCCCCCTCTCTGTCAATTCCAAACAGATCCATGTTCATCATGCATTGCAACCAATGACTATACTGGATGTTTACTCTCATCTACAGCATCTTAAACAAACCGGAACACGTGACATAGATGGGCTTGATGCAAAATTTATTAAAATGACAGCTCCAATAATCACAGATACATTGACTTTCATTTATAACATATGGATAGACCAAAGCTGTTTTCCGATTAAATTCAAACAGGCTAATGTGATTCCTCTTTTTAAGTCGGGGGATACTACAAATCCTTCAAATTACAGACCAATATCAATTCTATCAATCCTTTCAAAGCCTCTTGAAAAACATATCAATAAGCATATTCTTTTGCACTTTGAGAACAACAAATTGATACATGATAAGCAATCAGGTTTTAGGAAAAAACACTCATGTCAAACAGCGCTGATCAGCTTAGCTAGTTGACCAATGGCTAAACAACATTAATAATAACCAGTTCTGTGCTGCTCTATTTGTTGACTTTGCTAAAGCTTTTGACCATAAACTCCTTATCAAAAAGCTTGAAATTTATGGATTGGCAACTGAATCTGTTAACATTTTAAAATCTTTCCTGTCAGACAGACAGCAAAGTACTTATCTGAATCAATCATACTCTTGTAAACAAACAGTAAGGTTTGGAGTTCCACAAGGTTCTGTTCTTGGTCCTTTACTATTTTCTATCTATATCAATGACCTACCATTATTTGTTAAATGTATGTGTATTTGCAGATGATACTACAATTCATTCTAGTCACAAAGATCTAAGTGAGCTAGCAATAGTCCTCCAAGAAAACATTGATCGATTGCTGGAATGGTCAGAACTAAACCATATGTCACTGAACCCAAATAAACCTAAATGCATGCTTATAACCACTAGACAAAAACGACAAAATCTATCATCAAAATTTCCTAAACTACAAATACAAAATCAAGATGTAACTGAAGTTGATAACCATACAGTTTTGGGAATAACCATTGATCATAATCTGTCTTGGTCAAAACATTTAGATACACTTTGTAAAAATACTTCCACAAAAATATATCAGTTATCAAAAATTAAACACTTTTTAGACCTACGTACACGAAAACTGTTTTTCAGGCATATATTCAATCAACTATTGATTATGCGTCCACAGTGTGGGACTCTGCAAGTGCAAACACTTTGAAACACTTGTGCTCTTTACATAGACGAGCTGTTAAATTAATTCTTTTAAAAAATGCATCTCTCTCTACGTCTGATTATAAAAAAAATACAGATTCTTCCTATCAAATCAAGATTTACCTATAACAAAGGTGCAATGATGCATAGAATTATGTCAGGTAATGCACCAACATTCATTGCCTCAAATTTTAAACTGAATAATTCAATAAAACTAAACAAAATAATTACCCTAACCCCTAGAATTGACCTTTACAAATCAAGTCTTTCTTATTCTGGCGCCTTATTGTGAAACTCCATTCCTGATTTCATTAAAATGCAATTCAGTGAAACTTCCTTCAAAGAAATGTACATGTTGTTTCTCTTGGAAACAAGTAAATAATTATGTGATAATATTACATCATTGCTTGATATTCATAATGCATTTTGAAATGTCTTTAATTTTTTGACATGTTAATTATATACATTGTTTTGTAATTAACTTAACTTCTATTTCTTCTTGTTATTAATCGAGTTACCCTCAATGGGCGAAGGCCGGACGAAAAAAAGCATGTGTACTTTGCTTATTCTGTTACCCTCGATAAATAAATAAAGTTCAAAGTTCAAAGTTCTCTCTCTGTCCCTACATCTCTCTCCCCCTCTCACCAGTAAACTTATCTCTTCCTTTTTGACTCTGTGAAAATCTCTCGGACACCAGAACTCTTCCTCCAGGACTTTCATGTATCAGACCTCAAACCCATCAACACAAGCCGGCCCGAGGAACAGAAACAATATTGATGGAAAACATCGTGCCGAAAACGAGAGATCTTCCAATAAGCCCTCCACCCCCCCCCCCCCCTCCACCCCCCCCCCAACCATTCTCCCTCTCCTCCTCTCCCCTCACCCACATCCTTCTTCTACTTTTCTTTCTTTCTTTATTTATTTGGTGTTTAACGTCGTTTTCAACCACGAATCAATCAATCAATCAATCAATATGAGGCTTATATCGCGCGTATTCCGTGGGTACAGTTCTTAGCGCAGGGATTTATTATTTTATTTTTTAGTACAATATATTACCTTACTGGGAGAATGCAAGTTTCCAGTACAAAGGACTTAACATTTCTCACATACTGCTTGACTAAAATCTCTACAAAAATTGACTATATTCTATACAAGAAACACTTAATAACAAGGGTAAAAGGAGAAACAGAATCCGTTAGTCGCCTCTTACGACATGCTGGGGAGCATCGGGTAAATTCTTCCCCCTAACCCATCACCCTCTCATCCTGCTCATCTCAGAGACCTCTGGTCAGAAAAAAAAGTTGCGTTGCTATGACAACTGCACGCGCATGACGTCGCGAGCGACGAAAGTCAATCATCGCAATGAATTAGATGGGTACGGGCTATGTAAAAACGGGCGTAACGAGAGAGAGAGAGAGAGAGAGAGAGAGAGAGAGAGAGAGTGTGTGTGTGAGAGAGAGAGAGCGAGAGAGAGAGAGAGAGAGGGAGGGGGGGGGAGGGAGGGAGGGAGGGAGGATGACAATAGAACTTTCTTTCAGAAGGATAGAGATGTATCTAACGTACAAACCCTTTGCTGCATGTAGGGCATCAGCTGACGTCCTTGGTTAGGCCTACTTGCTTAAAACAGGCACAACCCGTCAAACATCAATGACTCCGTACGCTGATTCCAACAAAGTTTTATTTGTCTTATTTCATTCACAATTTATCCAAATCTGTTTGAAAAGAACACCTAAACACTACATTTTCTCCTTCCAGCAACACATTAGGCAGATTAAGATGTTTCTCAAAACTCAAAGTTGTTTTTCTTTTCGAAGGTTAGCAAATCCTACCACTATACGAACACAACCTCTCAAACGAATAATATGTCTGTCTGTCTGAGCACAACACTGTCTCTCCGTCGGTCTGTGTCTGTCTTCCTGTCTGTCTTCCTGTCTGTCTGTCTGTCTGTCTGTGTCTGTGTTTTGTCAGCCTACCTGCATGCCTGTCTGTCTGTCTCTGTCTCACCCAGACAAAGCAGAAACAGATCAATCTGTCAAAATAACACAACACTGCTTCGTGTCAAATCAGATCAGAACAAATCCATTATGTCATGCTATTATTTCGTTAAGCTTTTCCCAAACTCCCCTTGCGGCAAGAAAGGACAATTTTTACAGGATTCGGCTTTCGTCACGAAAGGGATTATATCGGACCGGTAACATCATTCTCCCTCGAGACTTCGTCATTTCGTCATGGGAACTGACGTCATTGTAAATTTCGCCTCTTTCACGTATTTTTGGCTTGTAGTTTTTTTATTGGCTGGTGGCTATATTTAGCTGTCTGAGCGCACGCTCACCGTTGGCTGGCTCTGTTATGCCTCTGAGACATAGGCCGAACTATATTCAACTAAAAATAGAATGACCGTTTTGCCGTAATAATGCATAAGCAGCGATTTTCAAGCAACTCACTTTAGACAAAAATCGCGCGAAAGTTTCAGGCAGATACATTGAACAGTTTTGAAAATATCAAGGAGTAACGGATTTAAAACGTTGATTTTCGACAACTTTTTAACCCAAAATCTCAGCCTCTGTTGAATTAGTATCCCCCAGCCTGGTAGGGGAAACCCTCGAGCTATATTGTTTGACAGAATGTTATATCAATTATCCTGTGCCCTTCGGTGAACAAATCAGCTGCAACATCAATCAATCAATCAATCAATGAGTCTTATATCGCGCATATTCCGTGGGTACAGTTCTAGGCGCTCTGCAGTGATGCCGTGTGAGATGAAATTTTATACGGCCAGTAGATTGCAGCCATTTCGGCGCATATTTACCTTTCACGGCCTATTATTCCAAGTCACACGGGTATAGGTAGACAATTATTAACTGTGCCTAAGCAATTTTGCCAGGAAAGACCCTTTTGTCAATCGTGGGATCTTTAACGTGCACACCCAATGTAGTGTACACGGGGGGAGGTTCGGACACCGAAGAGAGTCTGCACACAAAGTTGACTCTGTGAAATAAATTTCCGCCGAACCTGGGATCGAACTCACGCTGACAGCGGCCAACTGAATACAAATCCAGCGCGCTACCAACTGAGCTATATCCCCGCCCATCACTGTCAGTATCACTGTCAAAACTATCTTCTTCTTCTTGAGGATGAGACTCTTTCACAACACTGTACATCAATTTCAATTTCTTTTCAGTAGTTGTGGGCGTGGCACTTGAAATTGGGGCTGTTATTTTATTCTCAACAACAGGTATCGAGCGAAGATTCGACTCACAACTTGTAGGCCTATCATGTTCGACAGCTTCGTCGGTGATTTACGCCTTCTTTGCAGCTTTGGTGTGTTGATTCCCACAGAATGTTCGCTTTGTGTGTGTCTTTTGGCTGTACTTCTTATCATAAGGCATGATTCTTGCTAATAACAACTAAATCTTTCAAAATGTACCAACACACACGCTCAAAAATTATTCAGCGATCACAACAGGAAGTGAGGAAACATGGCGGTAGTGATTATTACCGCAAACTACTGTGAAAATAACCATACGGCCGTAACACAAGCGAGATCAAGTAATCCAAGAATTAAAGTACACAATTTGACAAGGCAGAATCTTCAAAACATGCCTGTTTGAGTGCAATAATCTCGAAAAGTATTCGTAATATCAGAAAAATAATAGCTGCACGATAAAATTCAGCCATTTCTACATACAGAATTATATGGGCTATTCATAATCTTGAACGAAAAAAAACAACGATTTTGTCCACAAATCCAGCTAGTAGTGCCCCCTTAAACGAAGACTGCAAGAGGAGTAAAAACCTTTTGAAGCAAACATGAACAGGAAAGATGGAGCCACTCCAAACCCTCTCTTGGTATTATATTTCAGAATAACGGTAAGTGGGAGTTACATATTAAATCTGTTATAGCAAAATGCCGTACGCTCGTAGCTTGCTTACGATCTTATAAATATAGACTAGGCAGAAAAGCTTTAGAAACAATGTATAAATCCTTCATATTGCCACATTTTGATTATGCTGATGTTCTCTGGGACAATTGCCCAAAGGAGTTAGCCACCGAGCTCGAAAGTATTCACTTAGACGCAATTCGAACAATTGTTGGAGCAGTCCGCGGTACAAGCCATCAAAAATTGTACGATGAGTCAGGCTTTATTTCATTACTAGAGAGGCGAAAACGTCATAAATTGATATTATTTCACAAGATCGTTCACCGCAAGGTGCCAAACTACTTATTAGCGATATTGCCACCATTGATATCAACTAATAACCCATATCACCGGCGCAGACCTCTAGACAGGAAAGTTCCATCGTTTAAAACTGAATTATATAGAAACTCATTTCTCCCATCTACTACACAACTCTGGAATTCTTTACCAGACTATATAAAACTTAGTGATTCCCTAAGTGAATTTAAGCACTTTTTGTCAAAAAACGATTTAAGTCCGCCGTGTTATTTTTATTCTGGAGATCGCATGTCACAAATAATTCACTGTAAGCTCAGGTTATATATAAGTGATCTCAATAACGATCTAGTGAGACGTCACGTTGCTACAGATGCATCTTGTGACTGTGGATTCCCGTCCGAATCCGTACAACACTTCATATTCGATTGTCCAAATTATCGCGAAGCACGTCAAGAAACTATACATACCCTCCCTAATCACACAATTCACCTCCCCCACCTTTTAAACGGAGACAGACAGTATTCTTTAGATTTGAACAGGAACATTTTTTCCACCGTACACTCGTTCATTGAACGTTCAGGCCGCTTTGGGCAAGTCAGAATAAATGCTCTACAAGCCGGACAACAACTTTAACTTCTGCACATCTCCTACCCATCCCTCTTCTTTTATTCATCTTCTTTCCCTCCTTCCTTCCTTTACTGTCTTTCTTTATAATCATTATGCAACGTTCATTACGTTATTAATAGATTTGGTTTATTGAGACAAATTTTTCACCCGTTACCGCCTTATGTTGTACTGTCATGCAGGAACACCACTATAAGCTTCTAGCTTGTTGCTGTTTCTGTGAACTTTGTATACATGTCATGATTGTAACCCTTGTTAAAAAAAATAAACTTATGTTTAAACCAAACCCTCTCCATGCACAAGCCTCCACCTCTTTCCCACCCTGCTCAAACGAAGGTTCGAAAAGACGAAAACAAAAAGGAGTACACCTGCTCAAACGAGTCTTCAAAAAGAAGAAGCAGAAACAAACAAACAAACAAACAAACAAACAAACAAACAACAACAACAACAACAACTACAACAGCCGGATATGACGTCATCAAAGACATTTATCAAAAAAATGAAAAAAACGTATGGGGATATCATACCCAGGAACTCTCATGTCAAATTTGATAAAGATCGGTCCAGTAATTTGGTCTGAATCGCACGCACGCACACACACACACACACACACACACACACACACACACACACACACACACACATACTCACACACACACACATACACCACGACCCTCGTCTCGATTCCCCCCTCTATGTTAAAACATTTAGTCATAACTTGACTAAATGTAAAAAGAGAAAAAGACAGTAGAGAAAAGAGAAAACGAACACAAAGTTCCACCTATCTCTGTGTGCCAATTCTGCACTGATAATTATTCTGCTGAGTGGTTTTGCGGCTCTTTTCCCAAAACAAACGCGGGCTTGCCACGTGATATGGCCTTAAACAAATCGACACTGGGAAGCGTAAATAAGCCCGGCGATGGACAAAATAGGGGGTTCTCTTCAGTTAATCGAAATATGCTTTTGCTAATCAGTCAACACCCCCAACGGACAAGCAAACAAACGGATGGACAAACAAGCAATTAAACAATCAAACAAGCAAGCACATATTAAGAAATGAATACACACGCGCGAACAGAGAGAGACAGGGAGAGAGAGAGAGATCAAATCAAATCAAATCAAATCAAATTTTATTTTACGAGGGTTGTGGCATAAGCAATATAAACGAGCTTCTTTTCAACCAGCCCTCGCCCAGAGAGGGACTATTCTAATCTTAAATACATATATATATACAAACGTAAAACAATTACAAAAGATAAGCATGACAGTTAAAGGCAGAAAAACTATTCACAGGACTATATACACGTTGTAGGCTATGGACAGATATGATCAATATGAAAATAATCAGAACGAAGTCTTCCATCACTGTGACTTTTTGTAATTTGACATTAAATGTAATGAAAGGTGTTTTTTGAAAGTATTGAGACTTGTTGGGACTCGAACTGATTCCGGGAGAGAATTCCACAAAACGCTGCCAGAATAAGCTAAACTTGATTTAAAGAGATCTATCCGCGGAATGGGGACGTTGAATTTTCGGCTTGGTTTGGCTTTAAATTTTGTAATGAAAGCACGTGGTGCATTGCCGGAAAGGATTTTGTGAAGGAGCACGCCTTTATTTGATTTAAATCTTTCTTTTAAGGGCAAAATCTTAAGTTTTTTATAATCGTCAAAAACAAGACTGGATTGTTTTAATAGAATTGATTTTAGTGCTCGTCTGTGTAGACTATACAGTGGTTTTAAAATAGTCCCAGATGGTCGAACAATAATCCGTGATGGTTTGTATGTATGCACTATAAAATAATAACCTTGAGTGTGGATCAAGAAAGTGTTTTATTCTGTTCAACAAATATATTTTCCTCGACATGGTTTTACACAACGATCTAACATGATGGGTCCAAGATAAATTATTATCGATATTTACTCCCAAAACTTTGTGATCTCCTACTTCCGCTATTGCATCGTTGCCAATTAATAAGGAATGAGAATTATTCTTGATGTTTTGTCTTTTTTGCCTTGTTGTAATTAACATGTATTTAGTATTTTGGGGGTGAAGACTCATGTGATTATATTCCGTCCAATTAATGAGATCATCTACACTGTTCTGCAATGATAAATAAACTTTGTCTAATTTTTTATCAGAAGTGTGTATGGTCGTATCATCAGCAATCATCATTAACACTAAAAAGAAGATCGTTAATATACAGAGAGAAAAGAAGTGGCCCAAGGACAGAACCCTGGGGGACTCCATATAACACAGGTCTTTTACTTGACATAGTGGAATTCACGCAGACGGATTGCTCTCGTCCGGCTAAGAAAGATGAGAGGAGGCATAGGGTTTGGGGTGACAATCTATACTCAGCTAATTTTCTTAAAAGTAACTCATGATTAATGACGTCGAATGCTTTTGCACAATCGACGAATAGGACACCACAGAGTTCATTATTATTAATGTTGCTAAGCAAGTTTTCAAGAAGGTTTATTAATGCTGTGTGGCACGAATGAGAGAGAGAGAGAGAGAGAGAGAGAGAGAGAGAGAGAGAGAGAGAGAGAGAGAGAGAGAGAGAGAGAGAGAGAGAGAGAGAGAGAGAGAGAGAGAGAGAGAGAGAGAGAGAGAGGGGGGGTGTCATGTGTTTTTATCGACAGCCTCAGGTCTGAAATATAATTGCAATGCTGTTGTTATTGGGTTTTTGTTTTAATATGACATGGAAATGAGGGTGTAAGAATTAAAAATTGCTGATTCGCAAAATTATTTGTATTTGTAATGCAGTCACGGTCGCCCTTTTTTTTTAACAGCCTCAGGTATGAAATATAATTGCAAATCTGTTGTTTTAGCTACAATTAATATGACATGAAAATGAGGGTGTAAGAATTATGACTCACAAGATTCATTGTAATTGTAATGCAGTCACGGTTGCTTGGGGTGTGAACGATGATGAGAAAGATTGAATTGTCACCGTTTGCATCTGATGCATACATAATTCGAGCTCACGCGCGCTCAAGCATATACATAAATATATATATACAGGGTGCCTAAAAAAAAAAGTACCCGATTTTCTTTCAATACTAAAGACAAGTCAGTAACTTTATTGAAATCATGTTTGCGTGATATTGTAGTCAGTTCATAGAAGTTTTGTCCCCAGTTCACAGCTTTCAGTTGAGATCGTCTGTTTCTTCACAACACGTGATCAATGTAGCCACCCCGTTTTCCAATGACAGACTGCATCCTCATTCCCGTATTGTTCATTGCATTGGGGAATGTTTCCTGTGGGATGTTCTGGATTTCTCTGAGAATGTTTGCCTTCGGTATATCTTTTCTGACGAATATGAACACATTTTAAACACACACATCCTTATTTTAGTTTTTCCATTATTTTCTCGGTACTGATGTTTCGATGTCTTTGTGGGTACCTTTTTTAGACACCCCATATAGTTGATTATGTAATAAAGAAAATGACCAAGGGAGAAGGATGCTCTCCGCCTGAAGGAAAAACAAGTCGCGTAAGACGAAAATACAACATTTAGTCAAGTAGCTGTCGAACTCACAGAATGAAACTGAACGCAATGCAACGCAGCAAGACCGTATACTCGTAGCATCGTTAGTCCACCGCTCATGGCAAAGGCAGTGAAATTGACAAGAAGAGCGGGGTAGTACTTGCGCTGAGAAGGATAGCACGCTTTTTTGTACCTCTCTTCGTTTTAACTTTCTGTGCGTGTTTTTAATCCAAACATATCATATCTATATGTTTTTGGAATCAGGAACCGACAAGGAATAAGATGAAAGTGTTTTTAAATTGATTTCGACAATTTAATTTTGATCATAATTTTTATATTTTTAATTTTCAGAGCTTGTTTTTAATCCAAATATAACATATTTATATGTTTTTGGAATCAGAAAATGATGGAAAATAAGATGAACGTAAATTTGAATCGTTTTATAATTTTTTTTTTTTTTACAATTTTCAGATTTTTAATGACCAAAGTCATTAATTAATTTTTAAGCCACCAAGCTGAAATGCAATACCGAAGTCCGGGCTTTGTCGAAGATTACTTGACCAAAATTTCAACCAATTTGGTTGAAAAATGAGAGCGTGACAGTGCCGCCTCAACTTTCACGAAAAGCCGGATATGACATCAACAGCCTGGGTGTTCTCTGTGCAGAGTGGAATTTTTTAATGAAATAATTCCGAAATTTAAAAAAATGTAATTCACCAAAAAATGCCGACTCCTCACAGGAAGAAACCAAACTGCTGAATTGTGGTATGTTCCCAAGTGGTATGTTCCCAAGTGGTATGTTCCCAAGTGGTATGTTCCCAAGTGGGGGTATGATCTTACTCAGCCAATACAAACCTTAATTCACAGATTTTCCATGAAGCAATCTATTTTCCAGAGCTGATTTGTTTTAAGAGGGGACATCTACCCAAATTATCGTTCAACATCGTTATAAAATCACAAAGAATTGTAATTGATACTGCTTTAGTTTTCTTGAAATTATGATTTTTTGTTCTTTGCAAATAATAATTATTATACTTCGAAAATCTTTTTTTTTCCGAAAAAAATCATAATTTCAAGAAAACTAAAGCGATCTCAAATCTGAAGGTTCAGACGCCAGCTACTACATTGTTTATCCTGACCACCATTTATCAAAAACATTATTCTAGAGGTGTTGTCAATATTGTGTACAAAAGTGTAGGACATTCTGACGCCTTTTCAAACCTCTTGATTTTTGGTTTTCTCATTTTTTACGTCGTAGTTTTAGCAGGGACACAGTGTAAGACTTCGCGTCAGTCTAAAATTAACATCCTTGAGTAAAATAGATTGTTCGTTCTCTTTCTCTCTCTGTCTCTCTTTCTTCCACGCTCTCTCTCTCTCTCTCTGCCAAAGTCTCTTTCTTTCTCTCTCTCTCTCTCTCTCTCTCTCTCTCTCTCTCTCACACATAAAAAAACACACAGATAGACTGACACAAACACCCTAACAGCCACACACACACATGCACGCAGTCACGAACGCACGCACACACACACACACACACACACACAGACACACTCTCTCTCTCTGTCTCTGCCCCGTGTGTGTGTCTGGCACCGCAGGCAGGCAGCATGCAGCAGAAGTATTTCAGGACAGATCGATGTGTGAGCAATCCGCTCAGGACCACACCGGCCTCTTGGTAAATATCAAAGTTCACGGGACTTCCACAGTCCTACGGATACTCACTGGAAAGCCACTGCGCAGTGTGTTTGAACTGTATAATAGCTCAATTAAATGGTCTAAAGGTTCATCGAAAATTGTGTCGATGCTTTTATTCAGGGTGAAACAAAAATATCCAAAACGAAACCTTAAGAAAACTTACGGTGAGTCTCTCCAAAATGAAAAACGTATGACAAAGGTGATACGGCAAGAAATACCCGTCACCGTCGTCGATGTCGTCGTCGTC
>NW_027129171.1:0-7500 GCF_037325665.1 Littorina saxatilis
CGCTATTTAAGATCTGAGAAACAAAGGGACGTAATTGGTCTGCTATATGACATGTGCAACAAGAGTAAGTGAGATTATGTGGAAGCAATTTTCTTGGCACCTGTGAGAATAACACGCTTTGGAATGAACAAGAGACTTTACATCCTTGTCACACGTGTATGCATTAATAGCGCTTACATCCCTTTGTTTCTCATATTTTGTGCTACTGACTTGCTTGTATTACTGATTGTGCAAATACTTTGTATTGTTTTCATCTCTGATTTTGTCATTAACAGTGATCGCTGTCGATAATGAGTTTGCACAGCCCTATGGTATTTACCTTGATGAACCCATACCAACGCATTGTGATTGAAATTCTTAATTGCTGATCCTGTTATCGCCTTCTGATGATTTTTTTTATCAAGTTCAAACTAGTCAATGTAGCGTTGCTTCAATGAGATTAAGTCCACACATAATTTTTGTCTGCCCGATTGATAATACTATGCTGTGGTATTTTACTGAGACTGAAAAATGTGTTGTAATATTTTTGTAGTTCACATTTTCATGTTTTAGCAATTGAAGGAATTTAGTATGCATTGTTCAACATTTTAAAAGTGTTACTGTTATCAAATTAGTATTCACTTATTGAATTGGTAAAGACCTCAACAATTTAAATTTTAAATAAAATTTGTGATCTTGAATTTTCTGTGCATTAATTCAAATTTGTATTTGCAAATGTTATTTTAATGTTTTCAGGAGAACGTAAATTTAATGTTTGCATGTTAACGTTAATTTAACGTTTGCATGTGAACGTTAATTTAACGTTTGCATGTGAACGTTAATTTAACGTTTGCATGTGAACGTTAATTTAACGTTTGCATGAGAACGTTTGATTATGGTTTTGTTTTGGTTAATTTTATGTTTGCATGCAAACGTTAAAAAAACGTTAAATAAACGTTAATAAAACGTTTTATTTTGGTTATTTTTATGTTAGCAAAAAAACGTTAAAAAAACGTTAAATAAACGTTAATAAAACGTTTCTTTTTGGTTATTTTTACGTTAGCAATAAACGTTTAAAAAACGTTAAAATAACGTTAATCTAACCGTTATATTATGGTTTGATTTTGGTTTTATTTTGGTTATTTTTATGTTTGCAAAAACGTTAAATTAACGTTAATTTTAACGTTATATTATGGTTAGATTAACGTTAAATTAACGTTAGATTAACGTTAAATGTTAACGTTAATTTAACGTTTTATCACATGAGCAAATTAACGTTAAATTAACGTTAGCGGTAAACGTTAAATTAACGTTTACCGCTAACGTTAATTTAACGTTAATTTAACGTTAGCATGCTAACTGGGTTATCCCCATTGTCCTTGGGTAGATTGTTGTTGAATTAAAAAGTAATTAAAAAAAATGAATGTAACGTTTGTTATTGACAAAAACACGTTACATTCACAAATATATCGACCAAACACCCACACCAACTTACGTACCTGTGCTCAACGACGTGTAACGCACACGGAAGCCTGGATTCTCAACCATGAAGAAGTTGACAACGAATCGGTCTTTGTTATTCCTATCCTTAAAAAGCCTTGGCCTCGTTATAACTCGTAAAATGTCAACGAAGTTGGAGGAGCTTATTAATACCCCGGTACTGGACGTATTTCGTGTCTTGATGTATTGAGTTTGGAATGTGTCGTCGTAAAGGCCTGTTTCAGAAACACTGCTTTCCGTCAGGTCAACAGCGACGTGAAAGCCTGTGGGCACACGCACTCGCACTACACAACAGTACATCTTTGTCGTGTATCCACCAGAATAAACTTGGCATTCCAAGCTCTCGTTGAGGCTTTCTGAGTGATTGCGCAGCTGCTGGTGGCTGAGACTGATCTCACCGACGACTGAGCCTCGGAGAGCGTAGAGCTCGGTGTAGACCCGCGTTCTGTTGACGATGACGATGTTGTCAATAACCGTCACTCTGGAGTGTCTGAAGCAGTCGACCATTTCCCCATCTCCAAGGCGAAGGTCGAGTTTGGGTGCAGGCGGTGGGACGCTGGAATTGTTCCAGGTCGGCGCCTGTTCTGATTCCGGGGAAAGAGTTGAATGGAGTTGTGACTGAGAAGATTTGTCGCGACCCCTGGCCTGTACCGTTGCTATGTCATAACTTGTGGTGCCATCTGTTGACGGAGAATAGGTTTCACCTGCAAAACAGTGTTTAGTGGACAAATTATACATATTGTTTGGCTTGAAAGGACCCAGAGCCCCTGTGTTGGCGAGCAACATCGCGTTAAACCGCTTCCAAACGCAAGCGTAGATATGTCACGAAAAAAAATGTGAAACATGCGTACACATGTATGCAACTGTGCACAGAAGATGCTGTGTTAATACCCTCTGACCTGGAAGCTTCTGATTAGTTCATATGTGCGACTTATGAAGCAGACTTACCACTTCTTCTGCATGCAATAGTCAGGTACTCAATTGAAACATATACGCACTTAGCAAAGTACTTTACAGTATTTATTTTATTTTTTTTTTAAATGCTGGACTTGAACTAGAACTGTCGTGATTGGTAAAGGTTCGCTGATTGAAGTGGACTTCAACAAGAACTGTCGTGATTGGTAAAGGTTGATGAAGGGCACTCCTAGGGCTCCGTCGCGATATAACCTTGAATGGTTGAAAACGACGTTAAACACCAAATAAAGAAAGAAACTCCTAGGGCTGCAGTGACTGACCTAAGTTTGTAATGGAGAGACGCTTGCTTGTCTTGTGAACGAGCTTGGTTATTTCCTCCGAAAGCGGCGTATGGCTGCCTAGATGGTGGGGGTAAAAACGGCCATGAACGCAGACGAAGAAGAAGAAGAGAGGGATATTATTGATCTGCCCGTTCAGGGTGAGTTTCTGGCGAATTTGACGAATCTAGGGAATCCACTGTACTCTAATCTAGACTTTATTTACGACATTACGACAGTTAATTTAACTTGTAAAATCACGTTCTATTGCAAAACAAGGCAGTCCTCCTGCGATGTAGAATTATGTGTAACGCATAATGTTGTGGTATAACTTTGTAAGCCATCTGATGACCTTTTTTTTCTTCGGATGTTCCATTCAAAGCAGACTTACTTGGCTGAAGACCGCTTAGCTGTTGACTTTCTCGAGTTGCTAATCCATTCTGGAGGTGCCCATCGAACGGGTGTGGCGAAGAATGGTCAAATGACGTATTGGTCATGTGCAAGAACCCAGCGTTGCTCGGCTGTGTTGTCAACCTATCAATGTCCGTGGATGTACGCACATCCGATATTGTCGAGAGTGCAAAGTATGCCGTAAGCACACTCATGCGTCCCATGCTCCTGAAATGAAGTGGGAATCAATCAAAACAATAACGACAAAGCATGTTGCCAACGATTAGACAGTGATACTGGGAATCATTAAAGTAAGGATATAATGCAGTCAAGTTCTGTGTCATTTTGGTGTGGTGCAGTCGCTAGGTACCGGTGTAACACGAGAAAATTACTCCCACGAGATTTTTACTCCGGAGTAAAAATTTCGTACGAAAATGTTACTCCCTTTACGAAAAAAGTACTGCCCCATTACACGAGAAAATTACTCCCCACGACAGGTGAGTTACGAGTTAACATTTCGTACAAAAATGTTACTCCCCTGACGAATAAAAATCGAATAAATTACTTCACCCTAACACGAGCAATTTAACTTTCCATGCCAGGTACGTGTACGAAGTTTTTACTCCCTTGTCCCCTGTTAGTCTTGGTGGTGGAAGGGTTGGAGGGAGGGTAGCGCGACATTCGTTTGCGCGAGATCACATACTGGCATTATCCCTTTGCCCGCATCCCATTTTCGCGTACGAGATTTTTACTAGAAGTAAAAAAAAAATGGGGAGTAAAAATTTCGTGGGGGGAGTAATTTTTTCGTGCCTTTGGGAGTTCTTTTCTCGTACGAAAATTTTACTCGGAGTAAGAATTTCGTACGAAAATTTTACTCCGGAGTAAATTGTTCGTGGAGTAAAAATTTCGTGTCACACCGGCACGGTTGGCCTAGTGGTAAGGCGTCCGCCCCGTGATCGGGAGGTCGTGGGTTCGAACCCCGGCCGGGTCATACCTAAGTCTTTAAAATTGGCAATCTAGTGGCTGCTCCGCCTGGCGTCTGGCATTATGGGGTTAATGCTAGGACTGGTTGGTCCGGTGTGAGAATAATGTGACTGGGTGAGACATGAAGCCTGTGCTGCGACTTCTGTCTTGTGTGTGGCACACATGCACACATACACACATACACACACACACACACACACACATACACACACACACACACGCACTCACACACACACAAACACACACACACACACACACACACATACACATATACACCCCCATACACACCCACAAACACACACACACACACATATACACCCCCCATACACACACACACACATATACACCCCCATACACACCCACAAACACACACACAGACACCCCCCCCCACACACACACACACACGCACATACCCACACATGCATATGCATGTTGTCAGGTGTTCCTATCCCTGACCTGTGGACATTTGGACCATCAGTCTGCCCGACCCCTGTCTTGCTCGCCATCAGCTCTGACAAGACATTAACGAGCTAGCTGGCTGCAGGAGAATCCGACACAAGAAGTTGTCCCAAAGTGGAACCCCCCCTTTTAAGACCTCCAACAATTTGAGAAAATCCGGTCTTGAAAAGGAGGAAGTCTTAAAATATGGGTATTGTTGCAGAGGTTATGAACAACTTTCTGAGAAAACAAGGTATTAAGAGGGAGGGAGTCTTAAATTGGGGACTTGAAAGTGAGTTCCACTGTACTACTCAGAGGGCGGTCAAGACTGCCTGCCCCCTTAGTTTCTGCACGTTTCCCGGAACATCGCCCCTATCGGGAAGGGGCACAGCACAAGCCGCCCCTTTAGTGTCTGCAAGATGACCGGAACATCGCCCATATCAGAAAGGGACACAGCACAAGCCGCCCCCTTAGTGTCTGCAAGATGCCTGGAACATCGCCCCTATCGGGAAGGGGCACAGCACAAGCCGCCCCTTTAGTGTCTGCAAGATGACCGGAACATCGCCCATATCGGAAAGGGACACAGCACAAGCCGCCCCCTTAGTGTCTGCAAGATGCCTGGAACATCGCCCCTATCGAGAAGGGACACAGCACAAGCCGCCCCCTTAGTGTCTGCAAGATGCCTGGAACATCGCCCCTATCGAGAAGGGACACAGCACAAGCCGCCCCTTTAGTTTCTGCAAGATGCCTGGAACATCGCCCCTATCGGGAAGGGACACAGCACAAGCCGCCCCCTTAGTGTCTGAAAGATGACCGGAACATCGCCCCTATCGGGAAGGGACACAGCACAAGCCGCCCCCTTAGTGTCTGCAAGATGCCTGGAACATCGCCCCTATCGGGAAGGGACACAGCACAAGCCGCCACCTTAGTGTCTGCAATATGCCTGGAACATCGCCCCTATCGGGAAGGGACACAGCACAAGCCGCCCCCTTAGTGTCTGCAAGATGCCTGGAACATCGCCCCTATCGGGAAGGGACACAGCACAAGCCGCCCCCTTAGTGTCTGCAAGATGCCTGGAACATCGCCCCTATCGGGAAGGGGCACAGCACAAGCCGCCCCTTTAGTGTCTGCAAGATGCCTGGAACATCGCCCCTATCGGGAAGGGACACAGCACAAGCCGCCCCCTTAGTGTCTGCAATATGCCTGGAACATCGCCCCTATCGGGAAGGGACACAGCACAAGCCGCCCCATTAGTGTCTGCAAGATGCCTGGAACATCGCCCCTATCGGGAAGGGACACAGCACAAGCCGCCCCCTTAGTGTCTGCAAGATGCCTGGAACATCGCCCCTATCGGGAAAGGACACAGCACAAGCCGCCCCCTTAGTGTCTGCAAGATGCCCGGAACATCGCCCCTATCGGGAAGGGACACAGCACAAGCCGCCCCTTTAGTTTCTGCAAAATGACCGGAACATCGCCCCTATCGGGAAGGGACATGTCACAAGCCGCCCCCTTAATTTCTGCAAGATGCCCGGAACATCGCCCTTGGCGCATGATATCCGCGCCCGTCACAACCTAAGTTGTGGACAACGAATAGCATTGAAGGAGCTAGGAGAGCTAGTCGGTAAGAGACACATCAGAGTGAGTCCAGCTGATAACTTCAAGATAAGACCAGCTTCACAACCTTCTAGAAATGTGTTTTATAGTAGGTTTGACCAGAAGAACCCCTCACTCGGTTACCGTCCTCCTCTCCCTGACGATGCGTCTCTTTTGGCGCCGGCATTTACCATCCAGGAGAGTGAGGTCAGGGGTCTCTTCCGTAAACAGAATCCAAGAAAGGCTTCTGGTCCTGACCTTGTCTCAACATCGACCTTGAGGTTCTGTGCTGACCAGCTCGCGCCTGTTTTTACTGACATTTTTAACACTTCTGTGCAGCAGATGTCTGTGCCACGGTGCTTCAAGTCTTCAGTAATTGTCCCAGTCCCCAAAAAGCCCAAGGTAACTCAGCTGAATGACTTCCGCCCTGTGGCACTGACATCTGTCATCATGAAGGTCCTGGAGCGGTTGATTCTGCGGCACCTGCGGGCTTTCACGGGTCACCTGTCTGACCCACTCCAGTTTGCTTACCAAGCCAACAGGTCCGTCGATGATGCCGTCGCCATGGGTCTTCATTTTGTCTTGCAGCACCTTGAGAACCCTCGCACCTACGCTAGAATGTTGTTCATTGATTATTCCTCCGCATTCAACACGATCATCCCTCACAAGCTCCTCCACAAACTGATTGGTCTCGATGTCCCTCTCTCTCTCTGCCACTGGCTTCTAGACTTCTTGCTTGACCGTCCTCAGGTCGTCCGACTCAACAACTCACTCTCTGCCTCACTCACTCTAAACACTGGTGCCCCGCAGGGTTGTGTTCTGTCCCCTCTACTCTTCACCCTTTTCACCAACGACTGCACCTCCGCTCACCCATCCACATACATAATCAAATTCTCAGACGACACCACCATTGAAGGCCTGATTTCTGACTCCAATGAGGACGCTTACCGGGGGGAGGTTCAAAGAGTGGTTGAGTGGTGCTCTGAAAATGATCTCGAGCTAAACGTTCTTAAAACAAAAGAAGTCGTTATCGACCCTCGACGAAAGAAAGACCCCATCTTGCCCCTTGAAATAAATGGGGAAGCTGTAGAACAGGTCTCCTCATTCAAATTTCTCGGCACACTGATCTCTGAAGACCTGAAATGGGACGGGAACACCACGTCCATCATTAAGAAGTGCCAGCAGCGGCTGCACTTCCTGAGACAGTTGCGCAAGTTCCGTATGTCACAGCAAATCATGGCGCAGTTCTATCGCGCAGTCGTTGAGAGCACCCTGTGTTTTTCTATCACGGTCTGGTATGGCAGCACCACTGAGAAGGAGAAACAGCTACTGGAGAGCATTGTGCGGACAGCCTCCAAAATCGCGGGCTGTGACTTCCCCTCCG
>NW_027129172.1:0-17500 GCF_037325665.1 Littorina saxatilis
GTCTAACAGCCTTCCCCTGTTTGATGAAACACACAGAGTAACACTCACTTGACTCCATGCGGTCACGCAGTTAACTGCACATTATTTGCAAAAGGAGGAGCTTCTTGCTGCATCACGGTTTTAACAACAAAACCATAACATGTACTCATTTCAACGTAGGGAGTTTTCCCTTACTATCAACCATACACTAACGAAAACAGAACGATGTGAACTACACACACAGCGGAACCCCCCTATTAAGAACTTGATACATCTGACAAAAGCACGTCTTATAATGAGGACGTCTTAAAATGGAGGTACATTTACAGAGGTTATATCGGAGAAAGCAGGCTGTTAAAAAGAGGGAAGTCTTACACTGGAGGGTATTTAAATGGCGGTGCCACTGTAATCACAATGTGTTTAATCTTATCGTGCTCAGGCAAAGCCCCCCAAAGAGAAGGAAAAGAAGCAGAAACGCAAGTGGAAGTGCTCAGTATGTAATGCCACCTTCCAACATGCCAGCTCCCGCAACGTTCACCTGCGACGTCACACTGTAGAAAAGCCACACGTCTGCAATCAGTGTGAGAAGACCTTTTTGGGGGTCGAATCCTTGAAACGCCACCAGGTTATGCACAAGGTAATTGCAATACACATATGTTAACTTCCATACGTGAGAGAGATCACCCATGTGATAAATATGATAATCAAACCATCTCTCCACACATGTGTGTATCATGTAAATGAGGTGCGGTCAAACTACAGTCTAGCAGAGACCTTATTTTCCACGGATGTTTTGTGATTGTAAATACATGTTGTGGTTCAATATAGGACATCTTACTAAACCAACTTTCATGTCGGTCACCCTTGAAATTAACGCTACTTGAGATTGCTTTTCAAACTTATACAAAATGAACGGGAGCATAGGGTCAGTTATAAACTAAACATGCCTCGAACAGTGAGATTAGGAGAATGTACAGTACACAAATACAAACAGAGAGACTCGGAAACTTGAGTCGAGTTAATACTGATCGCACGTTCAAGACCTCAAGTGTATAATATTGAAGGTAGAAATCTCTCTTGCCAACTGTGAGCCAGATTAGCGAAGTTGGCACAGCGCCCGATCGCTCATCGTCACATCAGCGGTCACGGGTTCGAACCTCTTCGTTGGCAAGTTTTTTTGTTTAATGTTTAAACTTTTGTTTCAATTGTCTGAACTCGTATTTCTTGATTTAAAAATTTTTTTTCGTCATTTCAAAGGTTATGATCAAAACGTTGCATAATTATTAAGTACTTCCCATTGCAGACTTTTTAGAATTACCCATTCTATTGTTTAGTAACGTAATTATAACATAGGCTTTTGTGAAATGCCCAAAGGGTATCATCACGATTACATGTAATGGTGAGATCGACCGAGCGTACAGTGCGATAATACGAAGGAAGAAACTCGGAAACCGACGAGTCGACACATGCTCGAGAACTCACGTGTGATGTATGTTTGCAGATCAACTTTCTAGTTTCACCCCAGAGAATGAACTATTATTCTTGTTTTTTTTTCTTTTTAATTAATTCCAAAGGTTTTGAGTCGTGTACTGAAAATTGGATAGATAGTACGTAAGTGGCCTTGGACAGAGTTAAATGTACAGAGGTCATAATATATATATCTGAGAAAGGAGGCTGTTAAAAAGAGGGAAGTCTCAGAGTGGAGGGTAATAAAAGGGCGGTGCCACTGTGTGTGTGTGTGTGTGTGTGTGTGTGTGTGTGTGTGTGTGTGTGTGTGTGTGTGTGTGTGTGTGTGTGAGAGAAGAAGAGAGCTATAGATAGATACTGTGTATGTGTGTGAGAGAGAGAAACGTTTGTGTATGTGTGTGTTTGTGTGTGTGTGTGTGTGTGTGTGTGTGTGTGTGTGTGTGTGTGTGAATGCGCATGTGTGTGTATGTATGTGTGTGTGTGCTCTCTTAAAAAACATGTTTAAAGAAAATTATTCAGTCTTCCATGTAGGTACATATTGCTACACGAGAATTGTGCCCAGTGTCACAAAGATGTTCTAATTGGTATAAGCAGATATGTACAGATCTTGTTTTGATAAAAAAAAGAATTCTTTTGTGATTTAAGAATGTTTGTGTAACAAGCTGTCAATTTATTATATAGATTTTAAAAGTTAGGTCTAGCGCCAAAACGCGCCGCCCAATTGTCTGATCAGACAATCTGCAAAATAAATTCTTTGAAAATTGCTCGCTCTTTACGTAGGGACCTAGGATGTTCTCAAGTGGTAAGTGTTTAAACGAAAGGGTGTTTCTACTGTGTGTAAAAGCCTGACAGTATAATTATGTGATGGTTTACGGGAGGCTTACTGTGCCTTTAACATGCAGTAAGGATTTCATGACCTCAAGACATGTACCTAGTATAATGGACCCTACCCAATTGTCAAGGTCACTGTCGTGTTTTTTGTATACACAACTACTTTCGAATGTTCATTATTGACATAATTGCACGATTAACTTCTCTATTCGGTGTTTATACATCCACCAACACTCAGTGTTCAGTTCTTGAAGACATCCATACAATTCCAATACATGTAATGCGCATTTTCCTGATTGTTTGCTATGCTAAACTTATACAGACGGAGATCATTAAGAAACACATCAGGATCATCACGGCCGCTTTGCACAATCCATTTCACACGTTGTGGTGACTAGCACGTGTGTCGTTAAAGGTACATTCGATGACGTAACACGTACACGTTCTTTAAAAACAATTGAAAAATAATACCCCCCCCCCCCCACGCCTCCTCTGTACGTTACATGGTGAAGGGGGTGGGTGGGGGGTGGGTGGGTGTGTGTGACTCATGATATGTTAAATATAATCCTCCATCAGCACCCTCCTTACCGTGTAAACAGTTCAGGTCACCGTCTCAGATCTGACCAGGCTTTTACATGACATGAGACCATCCCTCCACTTGGTCACATACCAACAATGAACAGCCTGGGCGCTCTTTATGCACGTTGGGGATTTTTTTATAAATCAATTTTGTAAAAGCCATAAGGAAGAAAAGCTGAAATGAAATCATCCAACAATCCCAACTGACCACAGCAAGCAGTCAGGGTGTTGAGTGTAGGTGTGTGACCAAGTGGAGGGATGGTTTATCCCGTGTAAATGCCTGGCTAGATATGAGGCGGTAAGCCCAACTGTTTACACGAAAAGAAAGGTGCCTCAAAGAAAAACTGCATCAGTTGGTATTTATTTATTGCATGATATTCTATATCTATATATATGTCACAGGGGAAACTAGAATTCAGTAGGATCCGGAATCCTACTAGTAGAGACTGGAATCTCAGTTTCTACTAGTAGATACTGGAATTCCAGTCTCAACTGGACTTTTTCAAGTTCAAACTGGAATTCCAGTATCTACTAGTAGATACCGGAATTCCACTTACAACTGGATTTTTTCCAGTTGAAAGTGGAATTCCGATATCTACTAGTAGAAACTGGAATTCCAGTTTCAACTAACAGCCAGTTCATGTTGGAATTCAGTTCAAATTGGAATTTCGCGATGGAGATGAATGTAGTTTCTTTTTTGTTTAAAATGAACAGTTGACTACTTTATTGAAAGCAAATCCATTGTTTAAAAAGACCCAACACCACAAACTGCATAGTCAAATCAATGAAAATCACATCAGACAACTTCAGGACATGTTCTTGCATTTCTTGCTGTGCGGGTGGCATTTGGTGCCACATGCAAGTTTGGCATCTTTGCACGGACACCTCTTTGTCATGCACGCGCCTGTGCACGTACAGACGGACCTGGCGACAGCTCCACGGTTTTGCCAACCAGTTGATGACCTGGAGGCTTGAATGAGGGACACTTCCTTAAGAGTCTGTGGGTTTACCACATTGAGATGTGGGAGGACCACACTGCTCATGTCCACAAGCTCCACCCCCCGAAACCAGTTTTTAACAATTCCAGTCGGGCAATACACCCGATAGACAGAATCACCGCCCCTCATCTTTGATTCCAGAATCTTGCAGGTCAAGAGCCGCACGTCAGTGTTGGTCCTGTCGGCACTGTGGATTTTCACTCCGACAGTGTGCCCGTTTTGGAATGATTGGGTCACGTCTTTTACCTTCTTTTGGTACCTCGTGTCTTGACGTCTGGCAGCCTTCAAATAGTTATTTCTGGCAACAAGTCGCTTCTCCTTGTGAGCCGTGTTCCCTTCTTCATTTTGCACTGTTGCAGTGCGTTTCCACAACACAAACTGTCCTACTTCTAATGGTTCATTCATAGGGTTGGCAATTGTAGGCACATGTGTAGGAACGAACACTTCGTCAACAGAAAACACAGCATGAGTGGTTTTAGTCACTTTCACACCATGCACAACGTCAAGATTTGTGTGCTCTGTGCCAGAACAAACGATGACGTTGTCGCTCAAAAGAAGATACTCCTTTCCTCGCTTGTGGCTGGTACAGGTAGTAGATGATGTACTTGGTGAATCCACGTTTTCTACAATGCCGAGAGAAGAACCACCAGCACCTGTGAAACAAACAAATTAAAATCGTCTACGCTGGTGTGAAAACCAAGAAAGGTGGTGTAAGGGTTAACCTGTTAACATCTTCAAACTAGTCTTTATAAATTGATAGAAAATATGGCACATTGAAAGTGTGTTGAGGGAAGTGTGAAGAAACTTACCAGTGGCATGCTGCTCAGGAGTGCTGAGAGAAGGTCCGAGAGGATCCTGAAAGTTGACTGCTTCTGAAGAACGGTCAGCACCTGTGAAACAAATAAAATGCAGTTGTATTTGCAACAGACATTTGCAGTCATTCTTCTTCTTCTCTGTTGGGAAATGTGACATGATAATGTGGCATGTATGTGTACACATTAATCACTGTGTACTAGTGTTTCGACGTTGAAGTGATACAGGAAGAAATTCTGAATAATTCATTGCAAAAACATACACTTGACCCATTTTGACAGGAAAGTTTTTTTTGAAAGTTGACTGCTTCTGAAGAACGGTCAGCACCTGTGAAACAAATGAACTGTAGTTGTATTTGCATCAAATCTGCCATTAATCCCCAGAGTCATTAACCCTTGCCAGTGCACCTCCCGTCTCCTGCATTGTCTATCATTATCAAAATTGTGTTCATCATTAGTTTGTTATGGCTGCAAAAGGGTTAATGTAATGGAATGTTACTCCTATTAATACGACTAATACAGTAATGGGCGTCAACTAGTCCAATGGTTGCATGGCCAATATCTCTAAAACACAAGATTTTTAAAACCAATTCAGATAGAAGCATACCACATACCAGCAGTTGAAGGTCCGGGAGTTGGCAAAGAATTGTTGACTGGCTGCAGAACTGTATCAAAGACCACTTCACTCCACACAGTGATTCTCTCGTCGTCCTCGCAGCTGATGTCACTCTGGCTCCCTGACTGCACAACTGCACTTCTCTGACTCACGGCTGTGTCTTCTTGACTCAGAACTACACGCCCCACATTGTCCAGCCACACTGACTGCACGACTGCACCATCATGATTCAATGACTCAACGACTGCACCTTCCTGACTCAATGACTCGACGACTGCACCTTCCTGACTCAATGACTCGACGACTGCACCTTCCTGACTCAATGACTCAACGACTGCATCTTCCTCACTCACTGACTGCACGACTGCACCTTCCTGACTCAATGACTCGACGACTGCACCTTCCTGACTCAATGACTCGACGACTGCACCTTCCTGACTCAATGACTCAATGACTGCATCTTCCTCACTCACTGACTGCACGACTGCACCTTCCTGCCTCATTGTGGGAAGCATAACAAGCAGATCATTTGGCAAATCTTCTTCACGCACAATACCCTGAGCTGCAAATTCCTCCCAAACAGCTTGGTCCGAACGTGGTTTCTGACCAAATACAAGTTCATACGGTGTTGTCCCAGTTGCACTTGAAACTGATGTGTTGATTGAGTGAACCACAGACTTTAATCCCCTGCTCCATTGTGGGCCATTGGTATCCATCCATTTGCCTAGTTTCAATTGTAGGTCTCCGTTCCCCCTCTCAATGCACCCTGCACACAGTGAAGCAATCCCAGTTGGATACTGTCACCTTAAATAGAGGCCTTTTCAAGCCTAGGCCACTGCACTATGTCTGTAGCCCATATTTCAGGTTGTAAAGCTGATTTATAAAGCTGCTAGAGCAGTTTTAATTTGAGAAGTCGAGTGTATCATTCATCGAAAGGTTCATGGTACTGTCACAGTACCATTAAAGGGGTATGAAAGACCTAAACCGGAAGTAGAATTCCTTGAACGGCAGCTGATACATTACTCTATGAACTCTCATTATCCAGAAAATTAAGCCTGAAAGCCTGGTATTCGCTGAGAAACATCGGAAAACGCAAAATCAAAATAAACAATCCTTATCCGGAAGTGGTAAAAAAACAACGTTTTATTATCAAAAGGGAAGTGTGGCTTCGCGTCGGACATTGAGTTGGAATCTTCCAGGCTTCTCCCATCACATGGGATGATAAGATTCAGCCTTTAGGACCACTTCCGGATAATAATTGTTTAATTTGATTTTGAGTTTTCCGATGTTTCTGAAGTAATACTGGACTTACAGGCTTGAAACTTTGGATAATGAGAGTTGATAAGGTAATGTATCAGCTGCCGTTCAAAGATTTCTACTTCCGGTTTAGGTCTTTCATACCCCTTTAAGTGCCATGACCATTTCGACCATTTGGTATCAATTGAACCGTTATGGTGTGTAGTTTTTGAAAAGTGATGTAGTTGCAGCACTTTAGTACAACATGCCAAATGAACCCCTTGTTGCCCCAAAACGTCAAAATTTTGAAAAGTTCACTCATTCCCCTAATTTTTAAAAATGGCACTGTGTATTTCACTTTAAATGCAGTTAGACAGGCTTAGGAGATCAAACAGACCCAAATCGGTAACGTTGGATAACATATCGTTAATTTTGAAGAAAAAATAAGTTGGAAAAATGAAAAATGGCATTTTTTCCATATTTCACAGACAAGAGGTTAATTTGGACTTTTATGTAAAATTGAGGCACACCAAAATCACTTTTCAAATTTTACACCCCCAGACGGTTAAAATAACATCTATTTATCCATGTTAATCCATAGTTTGACTGATGTGATGAGAACGTTTTACCAAATATTGCTCAAATTCCATAATTTTTTTTAATACTTTTGATATATTCCCAGTCTTAATAACGCAATCCCTTCTCAAAATGCCTTAAAATACATCTGTAAAGGTCAAGGAAGTCAAACAGATTCATAATATGTTTTTAAATTAAAATTCAAAGTGCCGTTTTCCAAAACTAGGGGAATGAGTGAAAACTTCAAAGTTTCCTGGTTTTGGTAACAAGGGGTTAATCTAGCATGTTGTACTAAAGTGCTGCAACTGCGACATTAGTTTTCAAAACCTGGACATCATAGCGGTTCAGTTCATACCCATTTTAGCTTGTTATACCGCCAGTAAAAAAAAAAATCACAATCACAATCACCACTATGGAAATTTTAGATTAGACCTATTGCGTTAAATTTCGGTTTCATATTCCATGTTACCACAGGTAGGTCTGCCTCATTAACCCTTTCACTGCCGGGGTGTTTCAATTCAATGTCAGTAAAATGTGAAAAATGATCCGATTACGAAAAAAGCTGAATGTTTATCTTTTGACAGATGCAACAGACAAAACATGTTACCACCGGTAGGTCTGCCTCATTAACCCTTTCACTGCCGGGGTGTTTCAATGCATGGTCACTCTTCGACAAGAATGTTTTCTCTAACTGGCTAGAGTGCAGGACGGGTATACCCGTCTTGTAGGCACTGTAAGGGTTAATTTTCATTTCTGAAAAAAATACAAATAAAAACGAACACTTACCCTGACTTTCAGGATGTCTTGGGCGTCCATGGATGATCACTGTTCCAGGCCACAGATCACACACTTCACGTATCACGTTCGCCGTGAATTCTCTGCCATTGTCACTCTGCAGGAGGCGTGGTGGTCCAAAGGTGCAGAATTGGTCGAACAGATGACCTGCTACCTCTGCTGCAGTCTTGGATTCCAAGGGATAGGCCCAAGAAAACTTCGAAAAACAGTCCCTTGCATGCAGGATCCATTTAAAGTCCCTGTCAGGCCTGCTGCGGAAGTCAATGAGGTCGATTTGGACTCTGAGTAGAAAAGACAGATTGATCATTGCCTTTCCAGATGGAAGTGATTTCACCACCTGGCGCTGCCTGCAGCTGGGACAGGTCTTCAGGAACACACTGACTGCTGAGTGGTGGACTCCTGCGTAGTTTGCTTTGATTTCCGCCCACGTTTTATCCCTTCCCCCATGGCCAACATGAACGTGACATCGCGCAATTGTCGCAAACAATTCCTCTCTGGTCACAACCGGGCAGTTGGTTTTCTGGCAACATAGCATTGTCCTTGCCCCCACAACTTGTAATTTATAATGCTTTGCACACCTGTACTTGAATTTGGCACCTTCTGGACATTGCTGGCCCTTGTTCAGTTGCAGAGCTTTCACTATTTTTGTGTACTTCTCTTGGGCAATGCAGAAACATTCTCGTTTGCTGTCATCAAGACTCCGTATGTGTGCTTCTAAAAGAGAATAAAACAGAGTTTTCTGATCCTCTGACTCGGACTCCATCTTCAATCTTGACTGCTGTCTGTCACTGACACTTCACTCTGATCAACTGATCAAGACTCACTGTGAATAGAAGGGCCTCGGTTGTTCCATATTACTCTGGCTGGAGAACATTGGTCACTTTATTTGCAACAACAACTCAGATTCACGTGAAGAAGTCATTGTCACATCTAAGCTTTGTTTTCAAGTTGAACCCTCTCTGTGGATATGATCCCAGTTTCTTTTTCAGTTTTCAAATAATTCCAATTTCCATATTACTCTGGCTGGAGAACATTGGTCACTTTATTTGCAACAACAACTCAGATTCACGTGAAGAAGTCATTGTCACATCTAAGCTTTGTTTTCAAGTTGAACCCTCTCTGTGGATATGATCCCAGTTTCTTTTTCAGTTTTCAAATAATTCCAATTTAAACTGAATTCCAACATGAACTGGCTGTTAGTTGAAACTGGAATTCCAGTTTCTACTAGTAGATATCGGAATTCCACTTTCAACTGGAAAAAATCCAGTTGTAAGTGGAATTCCGGTATCTACTAGTAGATACTGGAATTCCAGTTTGAACTTGAAAAAGTCCAGTTGAGACTGGAATTCCAGTATCTACTAGTAGAAACTGAGATTCCAGTCTCTACTAGTAGGATTCCGGATCCTACTGAATTCTAGTTTCTACTGTGACATATATATACGACTTGTGTCTGTGTGTCTGTGTGTCTGTGTCTTCGCGATGCACGGCCAAAGTTCTCGATGGATCTGCTTCAAATTTGGTGGGCTTATTCACAGAGACCCCGGACACAACCTGATCGATGAGATATTTCAACACGTGCTCTCAGCGCGCAGCGCTGAACCGATTTTCGTTTTTCACTGCACGTTACTATTTTTAGATCTCCCTTCCTTCGTGCGCCGGCGTCAATCGATATTCCCGTTTGTACGTTACTATATTTAGAAGGTCACTGCACGTTACTATTTTTAGATCTCCCTTCCTTCGTGCGCCGGCGATGCCGGCGTACACCCGGCAAAGCCGGGTCCCCGGCGACGGCCGGGTATTCGGCTCTACTTCTTCCCGGCGAAGCGGGTAATCATCTAGTTATGTATATCTGAGTAATAATCATCCTTTTTTCCGTTTCAGTCACACACAAAGAAACTGCAAGAGATGTCGGAGGTAAGTTTATGCTTCAAACTCCAGGCATACGTAACAGTTTTAATGAATTGGTACGAACTGTGAGAGGAAGCAGAAAATGTTTCTTGAATTCTTTTATAACTATGAGGCACTGGGCCATACTGTACCACCTCCCTGCATTAGTTGGTGAACAAATAAGGTTTTACTATGCGTGCTTCTGACTCAGTGGCACCTGTGCACGCCGTCTTCCTGTACGTTGGGGACTTCAGGTGTTGTAAAATACATGCTGAAACATCAAATCACAAAGCAAACACGTAGAGATTGAAGATTGCTGGAAGGTCAAGTTCGGAGATTGTTGTGTGCTAAATATTATTTATTGGGGGGGGGGGGGGGTAAAATATGTAACATGTTTTTGAAGCTATACCTTTCAAACTTACGATACAGTAAGATTTTCATATCCTCAAGACTTGAGCCTTGTATGATCGACCCTCGCCAATTGTCAAGGTCACTTCTTGGTTGTGTGTGTGTATGTGTGTGTGTGTTTGTGTGTGTGTGTGTGTGTGTGTGTGTGTGTGTGTGTGTGTGTGTGTGTGAGAGAGAGAGAGAGAGAGAGAGAGAGAGCGAGAGAGAGAGGAAGAGAGAGAGAGAGAGAGAGAAGTGTATGTGTGTGTGTATGTGTGTGAAAAAGAGAGAGCTAGAGAGAGAGAGAGAGAGTGTGTGTGTGTGTGTGTGTGTGTGTGTGTGTGTGTGTGTGTGAGAAGAAGAGAGATAGATAGTGTGTATGTGTGTGAGAGAGAAAAGTGTATTTGTGTGTGTGTGTGGGTGGGTGTCTGTCTGTCTGTCTGTCTGTTTGTGAATGCGCATGTGTGTGTATGTATGTATGTGTGTGTGTGTGCTCTCTTAAAAAACATGTTTAAAGAAAATTATTCAGTCTTCCATGTAGGTACATATTGCTAAATGAGAATCGTGCCCAGTGTCACAAAGATGTTCTAATTGGTATTAGCAGATGGGTGGAAGTTATGTCAACGAAGAAACACGTAACACTCTTGGCCTGTCAAATGTGATCGTCAATCGACACACTCCTTCCCGTGTAAACAGCTTGGCTCACCGCCTCACATCTGGCCAGGCTTTTACATACCTGAGATAGGACCTTCCCTGCACTTGGTCACATACCTGAGATAGGACCTTCCCTGCACTTGGTCACATACCTGAGATAGGACCTTCCCTGCACTTGGTCACATACCTGAGATAGGACCTTCCCTGCACTTGGTCACATACCTGAGATAGGACCTTCCCTGCACTTGGTCACATACCTGAGATAGGACCTTCCCTGCACTTGGTCACATACCTGAGATAGGACCTTCCCTGCACTTGGTCACATACCTGAGATAGGACCTTCCCTGCACTTGGTCACATACCTGAGATAGGACCTTCCCTGAACTTGGTCACATACCTGAGATAGGACCTTCCCTGCACTTGGTCACATACCAACAATGAACTAACAGGCTGCTCTTTGTGCAGCTTGGGGATTTGTGTTATGAATTAAGTTGATAGAAGCCACAAGGAAGAAAATCTGAAATTCATCAACAATTTCAACTGACCACAGCAAGCAGTCAGGGTGTTGAGTGTTGGTGTGTGTCCAAGTGGAGAGATGATCTTATCCCATTTCACAGCTGGGCCAAGAGCACGTTATTATGTACCTCCGAATCTAAACGCAACAAACGGCTGCGATTCACACGAACTCTAGCGATGGCTTTTGACTGTTCAGAGGAACTGGCGAAAGGCATAACCGTCGTCTGCTACGAGAACCACGACCTTGCGTGACCCCACTTTCGGGCTTTTTTTTTTAAACTTCCAAAACTTCGAATTGTACTGATCTTGTCTTGATGAAAAAAGAGTTCTTTTTGTGATTGAAGAATGTTTGTGTAACAAGCTGTCAATTTATTATATAGATTTCAAAAGTTAGATCTAGCGCCAAAACGCATCGTCCGATTGTCTGATCAGAAAATCCGCAAAATTAATTGTTTAAAAATTGCTCGCTCTTTACGTAGGGCACCTAGGATGTTCTCAAGTGGTGAGTGTTTAAACGAAAGGGTGTTTGTACTGTGTGTAAAAGCCTGACAGTATAATTATGTGATGGTTTACGGGAGGCGTACTGTGCCTTTAACATGCAGTAAGGGTTTCATGACCTCAAGACATGTACCTAGTTTAATGGACCCTACCCAATTGTCAAGGTCACTGTCGTGTTTTTTGTATACGCAACTACTTTTGAATGTTCATTATTGACATAATTGCACGATTCACTTCTCTATTCGGTGTTTATACATCCACCAACACTCAGTGTTCAGTTCTTGAAGACATGCATACAATTCCAATACATGTAATGCGCATTTTCCTGATTGTTTGCTATGCTAAACTTATACAGACAGAGATCATTAAGAAACACATCAGGATCATCACGGCCGCTTTGCACAATCCATTTCACACGTTGTGGTGACTAGCACGTGTGTCGTTAAAGGTACATTCGATGACGTAACACGTACACGTTCTTTAAAAACAATGGAAGAATAATACCCCCCCCCCCCCACGCCTCCTCTGTACGTTACATGGTGAAGTGTGTGGGTGGGGGGTGCGTGTGTGGGTGTGTGTGACTCATGATATGTTAAATATAATCCTCCATCAGCACCCTCCTTACCGTGTAAACAGTTCGGTTCACCGTCTCAGATCTGGCCAGGCTTTAACATGAGATAAAACCTTCCCTCCACTTGGTCACATACCGACAATGAACAGCCAGGGCGCTCTATGTGCACATTGGGGATTTTTTATGAATCAAATTTGTAAAATCCACAAGGAAGACAATCTGAAATGAAATCATCCAACAATCCCAACTGACCACAGCAATCAGTCAGGGTGTTGAGTGTTGGTGTGTGACCAAGTGGAGGGATGGTCTTATCCCATGTAAATGCCTGGCTAGATATGAGGCGGTGAGCCCAACTGTTTACACGAAAAGAAAGGTGCCTCAAAGAAAAACTGCATCAGTTGGTATTTATTTATTGCATGATATTCATATCTATATATATATATATACGACTTGTGTCTGTCTGTCTGTCTGTCTGTCTGTCTGTCTGTCTGTCTGTCTGTCTGTCTGTCTGTCTGTGTGTGTGTGCGCGATGCACGGCCAAAGTTCTCGATGGATCTGCTTCAAATTTGGTGGGCTTATTCAGAGAGACCCCTGACACAACCTCATCGATGACATATTTCAACACGTGCTCTCAGCGCACAGCGCTGAACCGATTTTGGTTCCACCTCAGCTACCCTGGCCCCCATACCGACACACCAAAGCCGCTAGACCACATCACAACGCCAAAGTTCTCTGTGGATCTTTTTCAAATTTGGACACCGTATTCAGCTACACCCCGGACACAATATCATCGATGAGATATTTCAACACGTGCTCTCAGCGCGCAGCGCTGAACCGATTTTGGTTTTTGTGTTCATTTCACCATTACAAGTAACTCTTCCTTATCTTCTCCAGTGTTTTGCGTTTATCTCCCTTCATTCGTGTGGCTTCAATCCATATTCCCGTTTCTAAGTTACTATTTTTAGAATGTCACTGCGCTGTCCAGAACGCTTCCCTTGCACCCGTAAGTTGTTCTTACTGTCAAAGTGAAAAGGTCGAATCAATTTATAGCCACGCGAAAAATACACTCTCACCTATCTCTATATATTTATAGATATAGATATACATATATATATATATACGGCTTCTCTGTGTGTGTGTGTGTTTGTGTGTGTGTGTGGGCAAAAACCTGTGTATTGTAGAGTTCTGTTTGTGATGTGGTCTAGCGGCTTTTGTCTGTCTGTATGTTCTGGCATTTGAGAAGCCACAACAGATAATATAGGGCTAAGAAATAAGCTCTAAAATTCTCAATCCCGTTTGACAGGACTTCGCCTGCAAAGGTGATTGTGATGAACCGCCACGCTGTCTGTCTCTGTCTCGCGATTCACCCCATATTCCCGTATCTAAGTTACTATTTTTAGAATGTCACTGCGCTGTCCAGAACGCTTCCCTTGCACCCGTAAGTTGTTCTTACTGTCAAAGTGAAAAGGTCGAATCAATTTATAGCCACGCGAAAAATACACTGTCACCTATCTCTATATATTTATAGATATAGATATACATATATATATATATATTCGGCTTCTCTGTGTGTGTGTGTTTGTGTGTGTGTGGGGGGGCAAAAACCTGTGGATTGTAGAGTTCTGTTTGTGATGGGGTCTAGCAGCTTTTGTTTGTCTGTATGTTCTGGCATTTGAGAAGCCACAACAGATAATATAGGGCTAAGAAATAAGCTCTAAAATTCTCAATCCCGTTTGACAGGACTTCGCCTGCAAAGGTGATTGTGATGAACCGCCACGCTGTCTGTCTCTGTCTCGCGATTCAACCCGGCGAAGCCGGGTATTCCTCTAGTTATGTATATCTGAGTAATAATTATCCTTTTTTCCGTTTCAGTCACACACAAAGAAACTGCAAGAGATGTGGGAGGTAAGTTTATGCTTCAAACTCCAGGCATACGTAACAGTTTTAATGAATAGTTACGAACTGTGAGAGGAAGCAGAAAATGTTTCTTGAATTCTTTTATAAGTATGAGGCACTGGGCCATACTGTACCACCTCCCTGCAATAGTTGGTGAACAAATAAGGTTTTACTATGCGTGCTTCTGACTCAGTGGCGGCTGTGCACACCGTCTTAATTCCTGTGCGTTGGGGACTTCAGGTGTTGTAAAATACATGCTGAAACATCAGATCACAAAGCAAACACGTAGAGGTTCAAGATTGCTGGAAGGTCAAGTTCGGAGATTGTTGTGTTCTTAATATTATTTATTGGGGGGGGGGGGGGGGGGGGGTAAAATATGTAACATGTTTTTGAAGCTATACCTTTCAAACTTACGATACAGTAAGATTTTCATATCCTCAAGACATGAGCCTTGTATGATCGACCCTCGCCAATTGTCAAGGTCACTTCTGGGTTGTGTGTGTGTGTGTGTGTGTGTGTGTGTGTGTGTGTGTGTGTGCGTGTGTGTGTGAGAGAGAGAGAGAGAGAGATAGAGAGAAAGAGAGAGAGAGAGAGAGAGAGAGAGAGAAGTGTATGTGTGTGTGTATGTGTGTGAAAAAGAGAGAGCTAGAGAGAGAGAGAGAGAGAGAGAGTGTGTGTGTGTGTGTGTGTGTGTGTGTGTGTGTGTGTGTGAGAAGAAGAGAGATAGATAGTGTGTATGCGTGTGAGAGAGAAAAGTGTATGTGTGTGTGTGTGTGTGGGTGGGTGTCTGCCTGTCTGTCTGTCTGTGTCTGTCTGTCTGTGTGTGAATGCGCATGTGTGTGTATGTATGTGTGTGTGTGTGCTCTCTTAAAAAACATGTTTAAAGAAAAATATTCAGTCTTCCATGTAGGTACATATTGCTACACGAGAATCGTGCCCAGTGTCACAAAGATGTTCTAATTGGTATAAGCAGATGGGTGAAAGTTATGTCAACGAAGTAACACGTAACACTCTTGGCCTGTCAAATGTGATCGTCAATCGACACACTCCTTCCCGTGTAAACAGCTTGGCTCACCGCCTCAGATCTGGCCAGGCTTTTACATACCTGAGATTGGACCTTCCCTGCACTTGGTCACATACCTGAGATAGGACCTTCCCTGCACTTGGTCACATACCTGAGATAGGACCTTCCCTGCACTTGGTCACATACCTGAGATAGGACCTTCCCTGCACTTGGTCACATACCTGAGATAGGACCTTCCCTGCACTTGGTCACATACCTGAGATAGGACCTTCCCTGCACTTGGTCACATACCTGAGATAGGACCTTCCCTGCACTTGGTCACATACCTGAGATAGGACCTTCCCTGCACTTGGTCACATACCTGAGATAGGACCTTCCCTGCACTTGGTCACATACCTGAGATAGGACCTTCCCTGCACTTGGTCACATACCTGAGATAGGACCTTCCCTGCACTTGGTCACATACCTGAGATAGGACCTTCCCTGCACTTGGTCACATACCTGAGATAGGACCTTCCCTGCACTTGGTCACATACCTTAGATAGGACCTTCCCTGCACTTGGTCACATACCTGAGATAGGACCTTCCCTGCACTTGGTCACATACCTGTGATAGGACCTTCCCTGCACTTGGTCACATACCTGAGATAGGACCTTCCCTGCACTTGGTCACATACCTGAGATAGGACCTTCCCTGCACTTGATCACATACCTGAGATAGGACCTTCCCTGCACTTGGTCACATACCTGAGATAGGACCTTCCCTGCACTTGGTCACATACCTGAGATAGGATCTTCCCTGCACTTGGTCACATACCTGAGATAGGACCTTCCCTGCACTTGGTCACATACCTGAGATAGGACCTTCCCTGCACTTGATCACATACCTGAGATAGGACCTTCCCTGCACTTGGTCACATACCTGATATAGGACCTTCCCTGCACTTGGTCACATACCTGAGATAGGTCCTTCCCTGCACTTGGTCACATACCAACAATGAACTAACAGGCTGCTCTTTGTGCAGCTTGGGGATTTGTGTTATGAATTAAGTTGATAGAAGCCACAAGGAAGAAAATCTGAAATTCATCAACAATTTCAACTGACCACAGCAAGCAGTCAGGGTGTTGAGTGTTGGTGTGTGTCCAAGTGGAGAGATGATCTTATCCCATTTCACAGCTGGGCCAAGAGCACGTTATTATGTACCTCCGAATCTAAACGCAACAAACGGCTGCGATTCACACGAACTCTAGCGATGGCTTTTGACTGTTCAGAGGAACTGGCGAAAGGCATAACCGTCGTCTGCTACGAGAAGTACGACCTTGCGTGACCCCACTTTCGGGCTTTTTATTTACTTAAAGGTGTGTGTTCAGAGGAACTGGCGATAGGCATAACCGTCGTCTGCTACGAGAACCACGACCTTGCGTGACCCCACTTTCGGGCTTTTTATTTCAAACTTACAAAACTTCGAATTGTACTGATCTTGTCTTGATGAAAAAAGAATTCTTTTGTGATTTAAGAATGTTTGTGTAACAAGCTGTCAATTTATTATATAGATTTCAAAAGTTAGATCTAGCGCCAAAACGCACCGTCCGATTGTCTGATCAGAAAATCCGCAAAATTAATTCTTTGAAAATTGCTCGCTCTTTACGTAGGGCACCTAGGATGTTCTCAACTGGTGAGTGTTTAAACGAAAGGGTGTTTGTACTGTGTGTAAAAGCCTGACAGTATAATTATGTGATGGTTTACGGGAGGCGTACTGTGCCTTTAACATGCAGTAAGGGTTTCATGACCTCAAAACATGTACCTAGTATAATAGACCCTACCCAATTGTCAAGGTCACTGTCGTGTTTTTTGTATACACAACTACTTTCGAATGTTCATTATTGACATAATTGCACGATTAACTTCTCTATTCGGTGTTTATACATCCACCAACACTCAGTGTTCAGTTCTTGAAGACATCCATACAATTCCAATACATGTAATGCGCATTTTCCTGATTGTTTGCTATGCTAAACTTATACAGACGGAGATCATTAAGAAACACATCAGGATCATCACGGCCGCTTTGCACAATCCATTTCACACGTTGTGGTGACTAGCACGTGTGTCGTTAAAGGTACATTCGATGACGTAACACGTACACGTTCTTTAAAAATAATTGCCTCCTCTGTACGT
>NW_027129173.1:0-57500 GCF_037325665.1 Littorina saxatilis
ACCCGTGTGACTTGGAATAAAGTGTAAAAAAAATTCCATCTCACACGGCATTAAGTCTCAGGGCTTGGAAACATGAATACACGCATGCAGGAAAAAAAAAATGGGTAGCGCCGTATACTGTATGGCAGCTCGCTTTCCCCAGGGAGAAAGCAGCCCGAATTTCTGTGAGGTTACCCTCATGGACTATATAAAATCTTATCCCTTATCTTATCACGTCTTATGACTTGTGTCTAATGTCTTATCGCAATCTCTGTGTTTGGCCCATCTGTCCTTATGGTCCATACAATCAGGTATCTTGGAGGCTGAAACGGTGAGAAGTAAAAGCAATGCCGTGGTAAACAAGAAAAGAAAATGCTTTATACGAATCTCCTTCGCCATTTCCATTACAGTGGAACCCTCCCCCCCCCCCCCCCCCACCCTACCCCTACCCCCACCCCGATGAGAAGACTCCCTCGAGTTTTAAGACCTTGTCTTTCAGAATGTGTGTTCATCATCTCTGTAAATTGTAAAGATATTTTCAAGCAAACACGTTCATCCTAGGATCATAATTAGAATTTGACGAAAAACAGCCACATTTGTGTCATGTCTGAAGATCAGAATTTTAGAATTTCAATATCAAATATCCCGAAGTAAAGTTTTCATTTTCCCCTACCAAAATGTCAAACAGAGCCTTTAAACCCGAAAAAGTTGAGGAACAAATCAAGCACAAGCCTTCCAAGGACATGCATATCGGCCCTCTTCTCTCATAGTGATCCCTCTCTCACCTCCTCTCGCCTTCACGCTATGTTTGCATCTAGTGAGTCAAATTTCATCTCGTGAACTTTCCTTTGGCCTCAACAAATATTTGCGAAATTTCTGATTTGAGGCACACTGCTTTTCCCTTCACCGTGGTTCCTTGGTCATGGACGACCCAGAGCCTCACAAAAGTGTCTGTATTTTTGAAACTTTTGGGAGTTGTATCTCTGAAACTCTGGAGTTTTTGATTAATTCTGCATGTAATCCTCAAACACGCTTAGGACCCTCCCATCGACCATGTTCTGAAGGATTATCTTTGTAAAACAAAGGAATGAACAATAACGAAATTTAAACTGGGCTGTCTGGATGATGTGGGTCGTGGGCGACCCATATGAATTAAAGAAGGATTTTACGATGTTTATCCCTATTCGGATGGCGTGGGTTGTGTACGACCCATACTCTGCAAAGAGGCGGTAAAGAGGGTATCCCTATTCGGATAGCGTGGGTCGTGTACGACCCGTACTTTTTACGTTGAATCCTTCTTTAAAGGTGCACGTTAAAGTGATAATGTCTAACAAGAAAACTGTCTCTCATCGCCGCAAGAGCTTTACAGGTCTTAGAATCAGTGTTAGAGCGTTCTATTTTTCAAATGTGAATGCTGTGTTTGGTAGTAATTTCAGACCGTGATATTCTTCAACGGTCTGTGTGTCTGTTTATATAATGCGAAGAGTTTTAGCCCTGTATGGCACGGAATGTGCATGCGTTTGCTAGAATGTGGGTTTGACTTCCTCAATCCAACGGTCTTAATCTGCTTTGACGAATGGGTATCTATGAGGACTAAATAAAATATGATGACAAACGGAATCTGGCTCATGACACAGGATAGCTGGGCGAAGAAAACCGCTCGCTGATTAAAATTCATTGAATTATTTGGCATAGTTTCGTAGCAGTTTTGAGCAAATCATTGCTGGTGTTTCTACATTACAGTACAGCGAATGTCCCTTGAATTTTCCAAGGTCCAAATCGTCAAACAACTTTCCAAACTGGCGCCTTCGGTACACTATCTGTAAGGGTACAGATATACTCTTAATCATATTTACTTTGATAAATCGGTTAATTATGAGTGCGAGACGCACTTGCTGTAGAAAGGTAGTCAAAAGAATGCAAACCGGAACGTATACAGAGAATACTACATCGATATTAAAATGCGAGCTTGTTTTAACAATATTTGTTTCCATATACATAAAGCCTATTAACTTACCTATACCGTACAACTACCTCCATTATAAATCCTAACTTTCTCAGGTTTTGGGAGATCGCAAAACAGAGGTGTATCTGTTCATCTATTTCAAGGTGCCTGGTTTTGTTCTTGTCCGTCTGTTTGGCCATTTTTCTGTTCATTCTTTTCTTTCTTAAAATCTCAAACAAGCAAAGTCAAAGATTCGGATCATAGTGATGAGATTGTGCTAAATATCGGACTTCTTTTGCATGAATATGTGACCATATTATTTCCATGTGTGTGTGTGTGTGTTTGAAAGTGTGTGTGTGTGTTTGAAAGTGTGTGTGTGTGTGTGTGTGTGTGTGTGTGTGTGTGTGTTTGAAAGTGTGTGTGTGTGTGTGTGTGTGTGTGTGCGTGCGTGCGTGCGTGCGTGTGTGTGTGTGTGTGTGTGTGTGTGTGTGTGATCCTTCACTTGTTAATGTGTGTGTGTTTTAGCTAGTAATTCGCGACAACCATCCCTGCCTTGCGGTGGCCTTGTTAATTTTTTAAAAGTTTTATGTAAACAATATTTACATTTTATTTTTAAAATTTATTTTTCATTTTATTAACCATCTAAAGTCGGGGTCAAACCCGGGTACATGCCCCTAATGGTTTTACCGTGAGAACGTTAAACATTACTTATCATCAGAGCTAGTAATTTAGCACACGCAGAAACGTATCTTGAAACCTGTATCTATATCTGCGTATATGTATAGGTTACAACACGAGTGGTTTTTTATATGGCTTGTATTTCAGTCAAGACCCAGCGGATGAATATCATCGGGAGACACGAGCCTCTGGCGAGTGGCTCTCGATTGATATTCCCGCTGGGTCTTGACTGAAATACAAGCCATATAAAAAACCACGAGTGTTGTAATCTGTATATCCCATTCTACCATCAAACACAAAGTGTAGACTACTAGCGGCACTGTTGCGATCTGTGCAGGGTAAAACTGTTGCCAGCGAGACTTAGCCCTTTTGCAACCTTAAACTAAGTGACCGTCGCTGAAAAAATAAAACGAATGAGTGCATCGATAAGTACGCGGTAACACTACTTTCAGACCATTTAAAAGCTTTAAGTAAAGGTTCATAAGTTGCAAGAAAGTAATGAAGTCGAATAGAAATTAATTTAGTTGAAGCGCACAATTCTTTTGTTTTGCGTTTCAGGTCGGCAGAACGGGCGAAACGGGGTTGGGACCCATTTGGCTTACTCGATTCAGAATTGATTCCACGTTGTTTTTCTCGAACGTGTGTAATTAGGCTTATTGACAGAGAAGCAAATTTTAGGGAACAAATATGTAGGTTTAGATTTAACCATTTGCTCCCTATTTGAAATGTATCTACGTGATAAACTGTTTTGCGAGTGTGTTTGCATGGATGAACTTAAACTGGTATGGGTGTGAGGAAAACGCGACCGACACGTCTGTCACCGCCGATTGATTGCATTTTGAAGGAATATGACTGGATTACGGAAAAATATGTGGACTTACTGCAGAGCCAGGCAAAAGAGTAGACTTGCTCGCAAAACACGTGAAACAGCCGATGTTTGATAGCTGAAGGCGCACACCAAAACAAACTACCGACAGATTCTCAAAAGTCGTCTGCTAACGATGCAAGGGGAGGGTACTCGTGTTTTTGTTTTGGTTCGCTAGCATCTGGTTATCTTGTAAGTTGAATGTTCGTTTTTTTCGACCTGCATTGCTTTCATAATGAAAGAAACTTTTGCTTATTGCATCTCATACATCAGATCAGTTCTGAGATTCATTTTTGCGTGCAACTGATATGGTTTTCTGAGCCGTGCAATACGATTTTAGAAACACAAATGTGTCACATTGTTCGGCGCGAGGTCAAAGGTCGGGAGGAAAGTAGTCCTTTGCCCAAATCGGAATCTGCACTATCATATATTTTTTGGAGTCCATGATGTATTTATTGAGCTATATAGCTATTCTGATGAACACGTGGGGGAATTCGGGGGCTGTGATTGGATGGTCTCTTCCGATCATCAAAGCATAATGCGGCGGAAGTTGGCCATTTTACTCAATATCCAAAAGCATATTGAGAAAAATGGCCGACGCATGATTCCGCTTTACCCATCTGTACCACGGCGATGTTTCTATCGACAACAGCATACACTGACAACTTAAAAAGCTGTTTCAACAACTGTGTTGTGAAGTCGAATGCACTTGGAGTCAGTTTTTCTTCCAAAGTCAGAAAGCGTGTAGCGGTGTGCATGTCTGCGCGAACATGATGCGCGTAAGAAGTTTGTCTGCTATCAAAACCTGAGATCAACGCATCGACGCAAACACTGTCATTTTGTAAGTTTGGAACAACAAATCAAGGTCATAACAGCTATATAATCGCTATTGTGTTTTCAGCGTAGCAATAGGGTCCGATATTTAGACTCGAACAAGTATAATGCGACTCGTCTTCGACTCGTCGGCATTATACTTGTCTCGTCTAAATATCGGACCCTATTGCTACGCTGAAAACACAATAGCTGTTAATAAAAATACAACATATATACCCATACTGAAGTAACAGAGACAAAGAAGGGAGGTCATGGGATATATGTAAATATCCCATGACCTCCCTTCTTTGTCTCTGTTACTTCAGTATGGGTATATATGTTGTATTTTTATAGCTCAATAAATACATCATGGACTCCAAAAAATATATGATAGTGCAGATTCCGATTTGGGCAAAGGACTACTTTCCTCCCGACCTTTGACCTCGCGCCGAACAATGTGACACATTTGTGTTTCTAAAATCGTATTGCACGGCTCAGAAAACCATATCAGTTGCACGCAAAAATGAATCTCAGAACTGATCTGATGTATGAGATGCAATAAGCAAAAGTTTCTTTCATTATGAAAGCAATGCAGGTCGAAAAAAACGAACATTCAACTTACAAGATAACCAGATGCTAGCGAACCAAAACAAAAACACGAGTACCCTCCCCTTGCATCGTTAGCAGACGACTTTTGAGAATCTGTCGGTAGTGTGTTTTGCCGGTGTGCGCCTTCAGCTATCAAACATCGGCTGTTTCACGTGTTTTGCGAGCAAGTCTACTCTTTTGCCTGGCTCTGCAGTAAGTCCACATATTTTTCCGTAATCCAGTCATATTCCTTCAAAATGCAATCAATCGGCGGTGACAGACGTGTCGGTCGCGTTTTCCTCTCACCCATACCAGTTTAAGTTCATCCATGCAAACACACTCGCAAAACAGTTTATCACGTAGATACATTTCAAATAGGGAGCAAATGGTTAAATCTAAACCTACATATTTGTTCCCTAAGATTTGCTTCTCTGTCAATAAGCCTAATTACACACGTTCGAGAAAAACAACGTGGAATCAATTCTGAATCGAGTAAGCCAAATGGGTCCCAAACCCGTTTCGCCCGTTCTGCCGACCTGAAACGCAAAACAAAAGAATTGTGCGCTTCAACTAAATTAATTTCTATTCGACTTCATTACTTTCTTGCAACTTATGAACCTTTACTTAAAGCTTTTAAATGGTCTGAAAGTAGTGTTACCGCGTACTTATCGATGCACTCATTCGTTTTATTTTTTCAGCGACGGTCACTTAGTTTAAGGTTGCAAAAGGGCTAAGTCTCGCTGGCAACAGTTTTACCCTGCACAGATCGCAACAGTGCCGCTAGTAGTCTACACTTTGTGTTTGATGGTAGAATGGGATATACAGATTACAACACTCGTGGTTTTTTATATGGCTTGTATTTCAGTCAAGACCCAGCGGGAATATCAATCGAGAGACACTCGCCAGAGGCTCGTGTCTCCCGATGATATTCATCCGCTGGGTCTTGACTGAAATACAAGCCATATAAAAAACCACTCGTGTTGTAACCTATACATATATACATGTACATATAACGCAATTTGTGTGTGTGTGTGTGTGTGTGTGTGTGTGTGTGTGTGTGTGTGCGTGTGTGTGTGTGTGTGTGTGTGAGTGTGTTTATTTGGTTTTAATTTTTGCATGAGTGTGTTTTTCTGTGTTTGATATGTGTGTATAGCGATGTCGGTTTCTTTTCACACGTGACTTAACTGTGTTTCGTATAAAAGTTGAAACCTTTCTCAAAGGTAGAAGACTTTTTGTCAGCCAAGACAAGACTTTATGGGTACAGGGTACGGTATGGGTTCAGGGTGCACCCAAAACTTACACTTTTTACAAAGCAAACCAGTTTTGTTCTGTCTGACTATTACCTTCGCTTTGTAAGTCAGAGACATGGAACTTATAACAATAACTTTTGGTAAGGGGTAGGCACGCGCACACACACACACACACACACACACACATACACACACACACACACACACACACACACACACACACACTCACACTCAAACACACAATCACACCCCCCACACACACACACACACAGACACACACCCATATATAGACAGACACACACGCTCACACACTCACCTACCCACACACACACACAGACACACACACACACACACAGACACACACAGACAGCCAGACAGACACACACACACACAGACAGCCAGACATACTCCCCCCCCCCACACACACACACACCGAACGCAGCGAAGCACATCCCAAACTCAGCAAAACACACACATACACACGCACGGAAATAATATGGCGACACATGCATGCAAAAGAAGTCAGACACATAGCACAATTTCATCACTTGTATCCGAATCTTTGTTTGTTTGAGCTTTTGCGAAATAAAGGAATGAAGAGACAATTGGCCTAATTAACAGACAAGAACAAAACCAGACACCTTGAAATAGATGAACTGATACAGTAGGCCTACAGTGAAACCTCTGTTTTGCAATCCCCTCAAAATCTCAGAAAGTTATTTTTTTGTATGTCCCTTTTCGCAGAAATGGCCACATATAATGTATATAATTGTGTAACTATTTTTGATGCTTTTTGATAAAACTATGTTTATTTATTTTTTTTATTTTTTTTAATTATTTTTTTTTTAACCTCAGTTGCATGCAGGTTGCTACTACCCTTCTTATTTGCCTTTTTTCCTTTTTTTCTTCTTTTTACATTTAGTCAAGTTTTGATTTTTCTTCCGGCTGGTAGCATCCTCCTTCATAGGTCTTTTTTCTTTTATCAATCAAATTCTTACATTTTTAAATCAACTAAATAACGGGTTGAAAAAAACAAAACAAAAAAACCACTTAAATTTACTTCATTTGCCCTAATCTTTTCACCTCTATCATGGACAAATACCAATAATGGACAATTTTATTAAAATATTTTACAATTACCATTATTCTCAGTCTATATGTGTCGCAAATCTAACTCTGAATTAAACATGCACACAATTTATATTGGTTTCCCGTATTTGAATTTTCTCACACACATTTTTGCCACAATAATAAGTAAATTGATATAGTTTACTAAATTGTTTGACATACCAGGTGTTTTCATGTATCCTAACAGTGCTGTTTGAACATCAATTTTTATATTAACATTATACTGCTGAAATACCTTATTGGTAATTCTTTCCCAAATTGGATGTATAGCAGAACATTCATAAAATAAATGTTCCACAAAATCAATCTTATCTGGACAGAATGAGCATTTGTTATTCATTCTAATTCCCATTTTACACAGCAAAATATTAGTCGGATATATGTTATGCAGTATCTTCCAGTGCAATTCTCTCAGTCTTGATTCTTTAGATACATTCCTTACGATGAGCCAATGCCATTTAGTTATTTCTATATTAAACTTATGCATCCAGAAATTCAGACAACAAGGGTTGTGTTCAGTTTTACTTATTAAATGTAATCTATAAGAACGTGCTGCAAATAACTCTTTATGGTCGAAAAGCAGAACATTGTTTTCATTGGATTGCATGAGCATATACGCCGGATATCTTTTCATAAACGAGGTAACAGCAGTCTTTACCACATTATACTCTAACATCAGTGAAGGATAAGTACCCACTTTTACTTTAATCTGTTCTAGGGATAACAGCCTGTTATTAACACATATATCACCAACTAATGCGATCCCACATTTAGTCCATTTCTTAAAAAATAACACATTATTTCGATACATAATGTTTTTATTATTCCAGACTGTTACCAACAGTGGGTTCTCTATTTCTGTGTGGGTGTTATTCTCTGTCCGGACTTTCAGGGCCTCCTCCCAAAAAGGGGCTAGATTAACATGTTCTTTTTTAAATTGCTTCCATTTTACTTTGGCTTGAAAACAAGTCAGGTCTCTACCCAGTTGAGAAAACTGCGCTATTGGGATGAATGACCATTTTTCCGTATCAGTAGCCGTATGCAGCTTTCTTATCCATTCCAGCAGAAACGATTGCTGCATAATTTTAATGTCGGGCATACACAACCCTCCTTTTTCAAAATCAGATTTTAACACACACCTTTTAACTTTTTCAAATGCTTTTTTGTTGGTAGTTTTTCTTTTCCACAAAAAGTGGTACAACCTTGTGGTAACTCTGTTTAACACCTTCTCTGATAAATTAATTACTCTCATTACGTAAACTAATTGTGGAACGAGAAAACTATTTATAATACACATTTTGCCTAAATATCCAAGATTCCTTCTATGCCACGTGCTTATGATTCGGCTCATGTTTTCAATACGGCTTTTCCAGTTTTCTGAGAGGTTTGATGCGGGTACACTATTACAGAAAAATATACCCAATAGCTATGTTTATTGATTATATCTTTCTGTCAGGTTAGATTCTTTTTCTAAATTCGTTTACTTAGTTTATTTTTGTGTGGATTAGTGACCTCAGGTCTTTGGATTTTCAGTATGTAAGCTGATGCCTACCGGTACCAGCTGATGATGTGAGGCGACCCATGACCGCCTGTTTATTGGTTTATTTTCTGCTCTGAGGTTTGTTTACCTGCAAATTCGCAACATTACGGTTACTTTGTCTTGTTAATCTGTCAGCTTAGTTTTGTTGATTGTGGAAGGACAGTTGTGCCTGTGTTATTATAATATGTCTGTAAATACTTAATTGTGTGTGTGTGTGATTACAAACCTAAATCACATACGAGTTCAGATGGATGTCTGATTGAAAGTGATGATTTCATAAGAGAATTTACGCATCGGATTGGGCGGAAGGTGTGTCTAATGGGATTGTTTGTCGAGGTTAACAATATTAGACGGATGTTCATGAGGTGTTTTCTTTCTTTGTGATCTCTCTGTATATAGTTATGACTATTTCTTTTTTGGATGATTGCGATTCCTCACATGTTGATGTTTCTGCAACTATTTGTGTGTTCACTGTCTTTATGACAGTCATGACAAATACTTTTCTATTGATTTTTATACTTTGATCTTGTACATTTTCTTATGTTGTTTTATACTGGCATGTTCCAGGTGTGAGGTGTGAGGTGATGAATAAACCCATGCACACTCTATGCTGATGTTTGAGTTTTCCTTCCCCTTGTTACATCTGTATAGTTTTGTTCCGGTTTGCATTCCTTCGACTACCTTTCTGCACCAAGTAAAAGAGAAGGGTGTGCCTTGCACTCATAACCAACCGATCTATCAAAGTAAATATTATTTAAAGTATACCCGCACCCTTCAAAAAGCACTGTGCCTCAAATCAGAAATTTCGCAATTATATGTTGACAGAACTGAGCAACGGAGGCCAAGGGAAAGTTGACAAGATGAAATATGACCACAGGCAAACACGGTGTAAAGAAGAGATGGGAGGGGGGGGGGGGGGGGGGGGGGGGGAGAGAGAGGATCATTATGAAGAAAGAGAGTTCCTATGCGTGTCCTTAGAAGGCATGTGTTTGATTTGTACCTCAACGTTTTAGAGTTTGAAGGCTCTGTTTTGCAGTTGTGAAGAATAAAAGACTTTCCTTTAGGGAGATTTAATATTGGAATTCTAAAATTCAAGTCGATGAAAAGCAAACCAGCGCAGTTAAAAAAAAAAGAATGTTTGTAATCACCGGCACCACCATCACCTGCACTTACACCTTCTTCTTCTTCTTCTTCTGCGTTCGTGGACTGAAACTCCCACGTACACTCGTGTTTTTGCACGAGTGGAATTTTACGTGTATGACCGTTTTTATCCCGCCATTTAGGCAGCCATACGCCGCTTTCGAAGGAAGCATGCTGGGTATTTTCGTGTTTCTATAACCCACCGAATTCTGACATGGATTACAGGATCTTTTCCGTGCGCACTTGGTATTGTGCTTGCGTGTACACACGAAGGTGGATAAGCCACTAGCAGGTCTGCACATAAGTTGACCTGGGAGATCGGAAAATTCTCCACACTTCACCCACCAGGCGGCCGCGGCCGGGATTCGAACCCTCGACCTACCGATTAAGAGGCTGACGTCTTACCACCCCGCCACAGCGCCCGTCTTGCACTTACACCAAAGACAACAACAACAACAACAACAACAACAACAACAACAACAACAACAACAACAACAACAATACCGCAAAAGCCAGTGTCAGGACTTTTCTGCCGTGCAACACTGTAATTTCAACCTAAAGTTTGAATAATGTATATATGTCAGATAGAACTTTCTAATCGGTGTGTAATTTTTTGTTTGAGTGGTTTTGTTTTTGTTTCTCGCAAACACCATTTCAGTCTTCGAGACAGCTGAAAATAAGGTGTAAGAAGTGGAGTTGGATCGTGGACAGATGGACTAAGGATAGAGATTGCCATAACTCAACTCAACTCAACTCAACTCAAATTTTATTGGCTTCAATTTCCACATAGAAGAATTTGTCTTGCGCTTGGGATTAAGACATAGGCAGAAAGTAAGAGTATAACATATAAAAACAGCATTCATATCACATTTCATGTATCACTGACACACAGTAATCACTAGTAATAATAATAATAATAATAATAATGGAAACTTATAGAGCGCTTACCTAGAAGCTCTAAGCGCTTTACAATGACATTGCTATACACATGTACAAAACCAAAATACAGCATTAAGACACAAAAAGAACAGGAGTACCAAAGCAAATTCATCGTTGAAGTCCATGCAGTCACAATAATACAAACCCACGCGTGCGCACGCACATACGCGTGCGCATACACACACACATGCTATCAACACACACATGCACAGATACACACGGACACACGTTCACACACACACACACACACACACACACACACACACACGCACACACACACACACACACGCATACAGACAGGCGCACACACATACATACAACACACACACATACACATGCACTCACACATGAATACTAATATACCTACACAATCTGCATACATGGCGTACACACACAAAAAAGCCGCAGATATAATCACAAAACCAAGCTCGTGCTTATGCACATCCATTTATCTAACTAGATAAACCGATTTGCAGTTTGCACAAGGAAAAGAGAAAAAGTAGCAGCACACGATTTCCAGATCACTGGCTGCTGCAGGGGTCACCAGACAGTTTGGGAGTTACTGGTTAGTCTAGAAAAAGCTGTGTGAACAGGTGCGTTTTCAGATTTGATCTAAAAGAAGAATAGGATGGACTATGTCTGACAGAATAAGGAAGGGAGTTCCATGTTTTAACAGCAGCAAATGAAAATGCGCGTTGTCCATGTACTTTTCTTTTTTTTGTTGGAATTCGGAACATTCGAGTGTCAGCGGCAGAGCGCAGCGATCTGGAAGGGACGTACAGGTTTACGAGTTCAGACAGATATGAAGGTGCAGAACCAGTGATGATTTTAAAACAGAGACACGAGCTTTTGTACTTAATTCTTTGATTGACCGGAAGCCAGTGCAGATATTTCAAAAGGGGAGTACAAGGTTGCTTCTTGGAGGATTTACAAATTAATCTTGCAGCTGAATGTTGAACCCTTTGCAGTGGTTGGATGATAGTCTGGGGGCTACCGATTAGTACTGAATTACAAAAGTCTATTCTAGATAGCACACACGAAGAAATTAGTGTTTTGGTGGCCTCTTCAGTCAGACAAGAGCGGACTGAACTAATCCTTTTCAACTCAATGTATGCGGCCTGGCAGGTTTTGGTGACCTAGGCCTACAAATATCACATTTGTCCCTGAATCATACATGCAAATAAATAGTATCACATTTTCCACGTATCACACACAATATATACATTACATAACATACAGCAAGTTTCCATCTCCCGCGCCCCCCCCCCCTCCCACACATACATATCCTCGCACGTGCGTCGACTCCATACAAATGACATCATCAGTCCATTAACTAAAATGCACAATGACTAGTAGAGGGTACATGATACACAATACGTGCTCAACTAGGCCTGCTAACTAAAATAATAACAGAAACAAAAACAAGGACTGGGCACAACATTTACACGTGTGTGACCTACTTACATCAAGTGCCTGTGATCTATAAATAACAATGATTGCGTTTAAAATAAAACATGAATAATGCCGATGTTTGCTAACAATGAATACATAAAAACTAAGATAAGAATGTATGTGCTTTCATAATATGATTATTTTATAAAACACAGTGGGGAAATTTGGAAAATAATTTTTATACGAAACTGCGCACATCGAGTCGAGCTCTGTAGCGTGTGTGTTCGGAGGCAGGAGACACACATGGCTGTGGATATTAATTGTTGTGAGATTCGATGGATTAAAAAGGATACCCCGACTTCGGCAGGGCAGAAGGAGGTACAAGACGGTGTGCTGTATTGCTGTGTGTGAGTGTGCTGTGCAGACCTTCTGTGTTATGTGCATAAGACATCAGACATCAGACATCAGACATTAGGCATTGGTCACAGGGATCCCCACAGTGCGCGTCCCTGCGTCCTGTACGCACTAGAAGTCGAAATCACGTACTAGAAATTCATTGAGGGGTCCCGGGACGCACTAAACCTATAAAGAGCGGATCCCTGGACGCACTAAATTTCTGCTTTCGTATTTACTCTTTTCAGACTGTAGTGGTCAGTCAAGTATAGTGCAAGCGCAAATGCCAATTTCACGCCGGAACGATATAACAAGTCGCGTAAGGCGAAAATACAATATTTAGTCAAGTAGCTGAGGCTCACAGAATGAAACTGAACGCAACGCAACGCAGCAAGACCGTATACTCGTAGCATCGTCACTCCACCGCCCGTGGCAAAGGCAGTGCCCGTGGAATTGACAAGAAGAGCGGGATATTCGTTGCGCTGAGAAGGATAGCACGCTTTTCTGTACCTCTCTTCGTTTTAACTTTCTGAGCGTGTTTTTAATCCAAACATATCATATCTATATGTTTTTGGAATGAGGAACCGACAAGGAATAAGATGAAAGTGTTTTTAAAACGATTTCGAAAAACAAATTTTGATAATAATTTTTACATATTTAATTTTCAGAGCTTGTTTTTAATCCGAATATAACATATTTATATGTTTTTGGAATCAGCAAATGATGGAGAATAAGATAAACGTAAATTTGGATCGTTTTATAAATTTAATTTTTTTTTACAATTGTCCGATTTTTAATGACCAAAGTCATTAATTAATTTTTAAGCCACCAAGCTGAAATGCAATACCGAACCCCGGGCTTCGTCGAAGATTACTTGACCAAAATTTCAACCAATTTGGTTTAAAAATGAGGGCGTGACAGTGCCGCCTCAACTTTCACGAAAAGCCGGATATGACGTCATCAAAGACATTTATCAAAAAAAGGAAAAAAACGTTCGGGGATTTCATACCCAGGAACTCTCATGTCAAATTTCATAAAGATCGGTCGAGTAGTTTAGTCTGAATCGCTCTACACACACACACACGCACACACACACACGCACAGACAGACAGACAGACAGACACACATACACCATACCCTCGTTTCGATTCCCCCTCGATGTTAAAATATTTAGTCAAAACTTGACTAAATATAAAAAACGAGGTACAGTTGATCTGTATTCTCTTTGAATATCCTGATGAAAAAGACACTTCACATCACACTATTCGCGATAACAATGCGTTATATGAACACAGGGGGTTTGGGGACCATGGACTCTTGCGACCCTCTAAAACCGTCGCGATATAACCTTCGTGGTTGAAAACGACGTTAAACACCAAATAAATAAAGAAAGAAAGACCCTCTAAAACTCCGCGAAGGGGGTCTATGGACCCTCTAAACATTAAAAAGGAGGGTCCCGGGGCCCTCTAGTACGAGCGTCCGTGGGGAGCCCTGGGTCATAAAACTTGTGCAACCGTGTGCACCAGGGAACTGTCGTTTTTGAAGAGCATGCATGTACTACATAAAGCAAAATAGCGATTTATCCAGCAAATTACCTATATCAAAACATCCTCAGCTAAATAGCTAAAGCCTGCCGATCTCAGTAACAAGTGGCTGTTTGTGTCCGTTCAAGACAATTCTCTTCATGCATTTAAATAAAACAGAGGTAAGCGCAACGGGCCTGAAGTCATTTAAAAGGGTTGCATTAATTTTTGCTGTTGTACCGGCCCCCGTAGCGCAGTGGTTAGCGCATCGGACTGTGGGCCGGGAGGTCGTGGGTTCGAATCCCATCAGGGTCATGTGGGTTTTTCGGGCTACGGTCGGCTCCTACCCAGAGTGGAAGTGCTATGGTTCCTATGGGAAGGCTGGAATCACACAGCCGAGTGTCATTCACTTAACGAATGCAACTTTGAGGGTGCTCAGGTTCTGTTTACCTGACCAACACCGCAGGTGCTGCAGTTCTCGGGCCTGGTTGACACCAGGATATATTATGACAGTAAGCTGCCCTGTCACGTAGTCTCAAACCAAAATTGGAAATCCATAGCACCATCATTATAATCATCCTCATCTCATTAATCATCCAAAAATTATAAATTGTCCTTGCTCTTGTGGCCCTTCATGCCCGGAGCTCTCATGGTGACCTTGGTCTCAGTGTTCCTGTTCCATCCTTCCCTGAAAAGTACTTCTGCTGTCAGTCTTCAACGTGTGACGTTCTGGGGGGTCGACGGAGGGACGTGGTGGCTGTCTGCTCTCTGGAGGGGACCCTCACTCAGTCTGGCTCCGCGACTTAGCAGTCAATGTCGTTAGTAGGGGGCATAGTAGGTAGTGGGCTGCGTCCGTTAGCTCGGGACAGACCCACTACTGAACACCGTCGAAGTGACTCAGCAGAAGTGCAGTGTCATCTTCCGAGGGTAGCCTACCGCAACGACCCGACATCCCTCCCTGGAGCGTCTGTAAAATCGGCAAGTCTGGCAGCGGAACGATGTGGATGGAGCAGTGAGCAGGGACGGGGCGGCGTGAGAGCACACCGGGACAAGGAACAGGTGTAAGGGAGAAACATTTTTTTTGTTGTTGTACAGGACTGGTATTTAAAACTTTCCAAATCCTGGGAATAAACTGCATGTTCAAAAACAACTGAAAAAGGCTCATAAACAATCCCCATGATTGCAGAGAACATTTTTTAAGCATTTTTCCTGTCTCGCCATCAAGCACAGCTTCTTTGTGATGGGTGATCCGAGCAAAACATTTCACAACATCTTCTTCTTTCACAAATACAGGTGAAGGGGTAAATGTATCACGCAGTGTATCACAATCAGCCTTAAAATCATGTATATCAAAGCGTGCATAAACTGGTTCAAATAATTTGCAAAAGCAAAACAATCCGACAGCTGTTTTGGTGCCCTTCGTTCTTGCTGTTTCTTACCTATCATCACATTTAAACCATCCCAAGCAGCTTTAGCATTACCCCCGTTAACTGTTTTTCAACTTTGTCTGTATACGCTAACTTTGCTTTTTTGACAGCCACGTTAAAGGCACAGTAAGCCTCCCGTAAACCATCACAGATACTGTCAGGCTTTTACACACAGTACAAACACCCTTCCATTTAAACGCTCACCGAACGGGAACATCCTGGCTGCTTTCCGTCGAGAGTGAGACATTTTCAAAGAATTTATTTTCGCGGACCGTTTGTTCTACAATCAGTCGCCTCGTTTTGGCGCTAGAACTAACTTTTAAAATCGAAATAATAAATTGACAGCTTGTAACACAAACATTCTTAAATCATAAAAGATTTCTTTTTTTCATCAAGACAAGATCAGTACAATTCGAAGTTTTGAAAGTTTTAAAAAAGATAGCCCGGAAACAGGGTCACAAAAGGTCGTGTCTCATAGCAGACGATTTTTCTTAATAGCGCTTGCTTTCTTTGAAGCCAGCCGTCGCCAACAAGTTCGTGTGACTCGCAGCCGTTTGTTGCGTTTTAGAATCAGAGGTACACAATAACGTGCAGGGCCGGACTAGGCGAAGAGGAGGGGGGGGGTTGCCAGTGGTGGCCCAGGGGGATGTCCCCCCTGGCGGCAGGGGTGGATCAGTTCATTTTATGACTGTTTTTTTCAAAAGTATATTGTGAAGATATGGGTGTGAAGGCGCAAAGCGCCGAGCCGACGGCGCGAAGCGCCTAGCTTGCTAGGGGGGTCCGGGGGCATGCCCCCCCGAAAAATTTTGAAAAAAAGGATGCAAAATGGTGCAATCTGGTGCATTCTGAGGATGATCATTACCAGTTTCAGGCAGCAGATTTTGTCACTGATTAATACCCCAAAAATTGAAACTCAATGTAAAATTTAAAAAAATGCATACCTCATTCAATATTTTTATTTTTTGGCTGGGGGGGGGGGGGGGGGTCCGGAAACCCTAGAACCCACCCCCCCCCCCTCGTTGTGGGATGGTCGCTCCTTGCATGAAACGGCATAAAATAAGCAATAATAAAAAAAAAATTAAATAAGTAAGGTACATGTTTAGGCTAGGGGGGGGGTTGCGCAACCCCCATAACCCCCCCGGTAGTCCGGCCCTGACGTGCTATTGCAGATACAGCCAGTCGCATTGAAATCACAAACTGACGACTTCATTTCATTTCATTTCATTCCCTTGACCGATCTGGCCGTTGGGGGGGGCATGAGGGACGACGAGACAGCAGTCCTCTTCCATTCGGGTCTGTTCTGGGACGTTGTGAGCAGCTCATCCATGGGAAGCGAGGTCCATTCCTTGACATTGTCTGTCCAGCTGACGACTAAATTGTGAAAAAAAAGGAAAGTGGATCACACGGGTTCACGATGGCTCAGGAGTTAGATAAACCACAAAATCCTGGTGTGTGGTTTACGCGAGCTAAATAGCCATTCAAACGAACTGTTTCATTTAATGCTATTAAATGCTATTGCAAGTGTGTTGCATAAGGTTAAAACTGCTTTTTTCATTAGAAGGTTCAAATCGTTTTGTAAACCAACGTCTGCCTTCTGTCAGTTGTCCGACTGTCTAATACCATGCCATGTCGATACAATAAAGCTCTCAGAGTGAACGAACGTCTGATGACGCAATTTGTTTCGTCGACAGCTTTGTTTTCAAAGTCATTATCGGAAACATAATTTACATCATTTTTTATGTGTCTTTATGTTTCTTTTATTCGTTTATTTTAACTGAATACCAGTTGGGGACCACAATCATATTCGATTATCTAAAAACAGTCAGTGGCGAAATTGTTATCATACATGGGACAGAACTGCATGTCACCCGGTTGATATGTTTATTTTTGCCACTGGTGATCGTCTCCCTTCATCTAAAGAACGATGCATTACGCCAAAACACAAACACACACACACACTGAGACACGCGCGCGCGCGCCCTCCCGCCCGCACACGCACGCTTACGGATATACTTGCACAAACACGCCCGCATGCAAGCACGCACGCACGTACGTACGCACGCACGCAAGCGAAAAAGAATTCGGTAACTTCTTGTTCTCTTCTAACATTCCGAAATCGAAGGATAAACAAGTCGCGTCAAGCCATATCAAAACATTTAGTCAATCTGTCGGGCTGAAACTAGAAGGTCAACACTGAAAACCAGTAGTCACATCATTTCATGTGGTAACGTTTGGGTAGCCGAAACCCGAAGACCGACACGGGTTCTTTTGTGTCAGAGCCAGCCCAGCCGATGTCCGGTCCAGGGTCGGTGCTGCTGGACCTCATCAAGCAGCTGGACGCTCGCAACTTGCTGCAGAAGATCGTCTTGAACGTCAACTACAACACCGTCGTCAAGGACAGCGACGACGGCCACGCTTAGACATGACGTTACAGCAACTACTGCAGATATGCCTCTGGCAGCTGTCTCTGGGAGGTTATTGAGGCCCCAAATCTAACTTAGATTAAGTATTTTTCATAATTCGGTTTTAGTATACCTGCATTGGAATCCGTTTTCACTTGTTCAAAGTTTGTTAATTTGTGGTCAAACTTGCAGGCTTTGCAACCGCTCCAGATATATACCTGCTTTTGAAAATTGAATTTGTTTGTTTTTTTCCACCGTTGTTGAACATGCTTTTGATTGTTCAGGGATTATATGCTGTATCTTCTCGTATGGCCATTTCAACAGATCTGATGAAATAAATGTTGATGCACAATTATCAGGTCTGTTGCTGTATGTGAGCTGTCATGGAAGAGTTTCGGCGAACGAGTGAATGAATTAATAAATAAGTTCATCAGTCGGTTGGTTGGTTGATTGGTTACTTCGCCCTTCAAAAAAACCAAAACAATTAACCTTTGTCTGAGCGATTTGAAATATAAACAGGACGAAATCGGGTCATTTACCAAAATGATTGACTTTTGCACCCACACATGGACTAAACTAGGTTAATCTGCTTAAGTTGCCTGCCCGGTTCAGAGAAATACAGGCATTTTCATAACCGGCTTGAATATGAAAGATAAGTAAAATGCATAGGCGTATGTTATAGTGACTAGGCGGTGTGATCGAATACGAATAAGTACGAGGGTCAACTGAAAAGTACCGGACCCGACTAAGAAGGAGTTGACATACTAGACTAGAAGTAGTTTACATTTCAACATTGCCCCTCCATACACTTGTTACAACTGTTCCTCAGAGTCTTGATGCCGTTGCTGCAGACACTTTTGTTTAACAACCATCGGAAATACTCTACTGCAGTCATGACGTTAATGTCCGTTTCGCAATGCACACCCCTAGGAGACTTCTTCGTGTTTGCAAACTAATGATAGTTTTTGGGTGCCAAATCTGGCGAATACATAGAATTTACCCGATGCTCCCCAGCATGTCGTAAGAGGCGACTAACGGATTCTGTTTCTCCTTTTACCCTTGTTAAGTGTTTCTTGTATAGAATATAGTCAATTTTTGTAAAGATTTTAGTCAAGCAGTATGTAAGAAATGTTAAGTCCTTTGTACTGGAAACTTGCATTCTCCCAGTAAGGTAATATATTGTACTACGTTGCAAGCCCCTGGAGCAAATTTTTGATTAGTGCTTTTGTGAACAAGAAACAATTGACAAGTAGCTCTATACCATCTCGCCCCTTCCCCCGTCGCGATATAACCTTCGTGGTTGAAAATGACATTAAACACAAAATAAAGAAAGAACATCACGTTTAAAAAAACAAACATTTAAAAAAAAAAACCATGTAAACACAGATTGTTAGTACACATACACATGTATTTTGAAAGTTCAAAAGCATCAAACAAACCAATTTAAATTTGTTTACGTCAAGTTGAAACAAAGTGAATACATACTGCAAATGTTCACGAAGAATAGTTCGTCACAGAGCGTCCTGTTTCAGAAATTGTATGAGTAAAATAACAACACCAACAGACATATATATATATATATATATATATATATATATATATATATATATATATATATATATATATATATATATATATATATATATATATATAGATCCGGACGATAATCTGATTTTAATATTTCTTGCATTGTTCGCTACAGCTGTTACATGTTCTTACTTACCTCAGTAAGCTTCTGGATCAGACAAGAAGAAAGGCAAAAGGTCAAGCAAGGGGTAGCAGTTTGTTTTGTTAATTGTTTAACACGTAGTCAATATTTCACGTTAACACACACACACACACACACACACACACACACACACACACACACACACACACACACACACACACACACACACACACACATACATACGTGTCTGAGGGGGGATATCTGGACATTTGCCGCAAAGAAAAATGTGTTGTATCTGGACTTGTTTATTTCTAAAAGCTACATAAACGGAATGCGAGTGTAAACATGTGTGAGACTTTAAGAATACTTTTTGAGAAAAAAAATTAAAAACACTCATTATTGAAAGTTACACACCCACAAATAGAGATTCTGAAACACGTGTTATAATTATCTGGACATCCGCCACCTAAAAGTGAGTGATAGCCGGACATATGACCGGAAAGCTGTAAATAGTATCAACTTTATCAAAAAAGCGTTACATATGCGTGGTAGTACAAACAAGCTACCAGTAATCCCCAATTACTTTTTTTTTGACAGTGACAAACCAAGGGGAACTTTAACGTATTTTTTCGAGACAAATGTCTCGGCAGCTGATAGTTGGTAGAATTTATTGGATGTCGTTATTCAAATGCAATCCGTCAGAGACAGAGAGCGTAAAAAGGAATTACGTAATTGGTAGACTTGATTGGATGTCATTATTCAAATGCAATCCGTCAGAGACAGAGAGCTTAGAAAGGAATTACGTAATTGGTAGACTTTATTGGATGTCATTATTCAAATGCGATCGGTCAGAGACAGAGAGCTTAGAAAGGAATTACGTAATTGGTAGACTTTATTGGATGTCATTATTCAAATGCAATCCGTCAGAGACAGAGAGCTTAGAAAGGAATTACGTAATTGGTAGACTTTATTGGATGTCATTATTCAAATGCGATCCGTCAGAGACAGAGAGCTTAGAAAGGAATTACGTAATTGGTAGACTTTATTGGATGTCATTATTCAAATGCAATCCGTCAGAGACAGAGAGCTTAGAAAGGAATTACGTAATTGGTAGACTTTATTGGATTTCATTATTCAAATGCGATCCGTCAGAGACAGAGAGCTTAGAAAGGAATTACGTAATTGGTAGACTTTATTGGATGTCATTATTCAAATGCAATCCGTCAGAGACAGAGAGCTTAGAAAGGAATTACGTAATTGGTAGACTTTATTGGATGTCATTATTCAAATGCGATCCGTCAGAGACAGAGAGCTTAGAAAGGAATTACGTAATTGGTAGACTTTATTGGATGTCATTATTCAAATGCAATCCGTCAGAGACAGAGAGCTTAGAAAGGAATTACGTAATTGGTAGACTTTATTGGATGTCATTATTCAAATGCGATCCGTCAGAGACAGAGAGCTTAGAAAGGAATTACGTAATTGGTAGACTTTATTGGATGTCATTATTCAAATGCAATCCGTCAGAGACAGAGAGCTTAGAAAGGAATTACGTAATTGGTAGACTTTATTGGATGTCATTATTCAAATGCGATCCGTCAGAGACAGAGAGCTTAGAAAGGAATTACGTAATTGGTAGACTTTATTGGATGTCATTATTCAAATGCAATCCGTCAGAGACAGAGAGCTTAGAAAGGAATTACGTAATTGGTAGACTTTATTGGATGTCATTATTCAAATGCAATCCGTCAGAGACAGAGAGCTTAGAAAGGAATTACGTAATTGGTAGACTTTATTGGATGTCATTATTCAAATGCAATCCGTCAGAGACAGAGAGCTTAGAAAGGAATTACGTAATTGGTAGACTTTATTGGATGTCATTATTCAAATGCAATCCGTCAGAGACAGAGAGCTTAGAAAGGAATTACGTAATTGGTAGACTTTATTGGATGTCATTATTCAAATGCAATCCGTCAGAGACAGAGAGCTTAGAAAGGAATTACGTAATTGGTAGACTTTATTGGATGTCATTATTCAAATGCAATCCGTCAGAGACAGAGAGCTTAGAAAGGAATTACGTAATTGGTAGACTTTATTGGATGTCATTATTCAAATGCAATCCGTCAGAGACAGAGAGCTTAGAAAGGAATTACGTAATTGGTAGACTTTATTCGATGTCATTATTCAAATGCAATCTGTCAGAGACAGAGAGCTTAGAAAGGAATTACGTAATTGGTAGACTTTATTGGATGTCATTCAAATGCAATCCGTCAGAGACAGAGAGCTTAGAGAGGAATTACGTAATTGGTAGACTTTATTGGATGTCATTCAAATGCTATCCGTCAGAGACAGAGATAGTCAGTCGGCTAAGGACCGTTTTGGTTACTTTTTGGCGTCACGTTAGCAAACACTTTTTTCTGATAGATTTTAACACCACAACACTAAATCTAAAGTCGTGGGGCAATATTCCAAACCACCGGTGAGAAAAACGTTGGTTTGTGTGTATGTTTTTCTTCTTTGGCGTTACTATTCTCGTTTAAAGGGTTGGGTTCATAAAACGGACATAAAACTTAAACCGCTTGACAGAAATTCTATAACTGTACATCATTCGAAAGGGAAGGCATTTATGTACATCTTTGTGCCACTTAAAATGACGTCATTATCAGTATTACCACAACATCAAACAAAACGAGTCAGACACTAACCTCTAGTTTGCACTAATACAAAGCCTGTATATCAGAGTAACCAAATAGACAAGATGAACGTAATCCACGGGTCAAGTCACGAAAACGATCCCATTTTCACACCAAGAAACACGAATTTTTACAGACCAGCATTTTCACTTAGACACATTCAAGAGTGACCTAGATAAGACGCCTGCTGTCGGCTTGCGCGCGGAAGGGGAGCGTTCGACTATAATTAGCCCGCCAGCTGCGAACTAGCGCTGGCAGACTTCAGCTGAGAAGGCAAAAATCCCAGTAGAATAGAATACAGTGACTTACGTAAAAATGTGGTCAGCTGAATTCAGACGACCAGCCCCCTCCCGCTAATGTGGCTCAGCTTGATGTTCTCGCGCAATTTTTCAAACCGCGCTTAGCTCCCCTCGGAAGTTGACTACCCCGGACCCTCCCTCATTTAATCTCGGCCCACACAAAAACCAGAATATTTTTCTTTGAGGACCTTGATTGCAATTATAGATTTTAACTGTGTCGTCACACACCAAATTTCGTTATGTCCTTGCAAACTGCACATGACTTGAAACGATAGCTCTCTCCTGTAAATGGGCTAAACGTAAAAGAAACATCTTCTAACCAACCATCATTTGAAATTGCACACACACACATATACACACACACACACACACACACACACACACACACACACACACACACACACACACACACACACACACATACACACAGAAACACTCTTTCACATGTGTCACACACACACACACACACACACACACACACACACACACACACACATACACACACATACACACAAAACTCACACACACACACACACACACACACATATCCCGAGGGCCAATGCATAGCGTCACCCCTAAAAGGTACTCATGGGCTGAGCTGTAAGCGATTGGACTCGTCTACTTTGGTCAGTGCGGGTAGGGAGGGCTGTTCCAAGTACAAAGCGATTGTTTGCATGATCGCCCTCAATATGCATGCATGGACTCGGCCGTCAGCGAAGAGACGGGTCCATTTAGTTGAAAGTAGGTAGAGAGGGTAGAATTGAAAACAGTTCGCCGCGAACATAGCGTTGCCTACAACATGAACACTTTTTCTCTCTTCGCGAACAGATCGTTAGCTCCAGGCAACGCACCCCAGAGACGAGCTGCCCAGAGCGGTCTGCCTCGGGTCGCCCGCAGTGCGCATGACAGAAAGCCGTTTCTTGGGGCAGTTTATGAAAGCGCTCGCGAAGCACTCAGCGAGCGGTTTTGGGATATGCTCGCCCACCGCGCGCTTCGTTTTCCAAGATGGCGGCAGTGTTTACACTGCGATGCCGTGTAGCGTTCTTCTCGGCGTGGTTTTCTCCTCGGCGTGGTTTTCGACGTGACCCGAGGGATCCACCGTTTTTCAAGGTTCAGGGACTACCCCAGCTAAATTTCCCATCATAACTACGTTCTGTCTGACGATTTCACTGACCGAATCGTCTGCTAGTTTAAGAAGTGTAACTTTTTTCATATCTTGCAGCATTTGTGCCTTCTTCGTCGCCATCTTGAAGCGATTTGCCTCGTTATGAGCCCGTTGCATAGACCAATCCAGAGCGACTTTGCTCTGAGCGGGCCACTGTTATCCTGAGCAAGGCATGGCTGGTGTTTCCCTTTTGGAGTTTGTGTAACAGGCAACGGTAGCAGAGTATTGCCTTTCAATGCTGTCTGAACTGTCTGCGTCGTCTGTCAGTCTTGTTGGTCCTCCGTTGAATCTGTCTTTCACACAGAATGGCTCTCTTGTTTGCTATCGTCCAAATCAAATGTAAGAGAACGTATGAGCCCAATGATCCTTTTATTTAATTTATGTATTGACTGGTTTATAGACTACTTGATTGGTTCATTTATATACTGATTCATTGACCGATTTGTATTGACTCATTTATCGTTTAATATCTTGAGTGATTAATTGATGATTTTATTGATTGATTAATTGGTTAATAATATGATGTCAATATTCTCCCCTCCCCTTTCCCTCCAAAACCACGCATATTACACACACACGCACACACACACAGTCACACACACACACACACACAGACACACACACAGACATACGCCCGCACGCACATCCACGCACGCACGCATACAAACACACACACAAACACGCTCGCGCACACACACACACACACACACACACATACACGCACACACACACACACACACACACACGCACACACACACACACACACACACACACACACACACACACGCACACACACACACACACACACACACACACACACAAGCCCACTGGATTTTGGAGACATTCCAACTTACTAACTCGTTGACCAGGAAGTTATCTTTTCAAATGAAAATGATTTCGAAAATAGACTTGATCAATGAGATCACTATTTGTGAAGACCCCTTCGAAGCCGTGCACGAATGCAAGACCAGGCGCCCTTGTTTGCAAGTGCCAGTTAAATATTCTTGCCTTCTCGTTTAGATCCTCTTGTAATTAACTCCCTACCGATCTGTTAAGGCCAACACACACACACACACACACACACACACACACACACACACACACACACACACACACTTACACACACACACACACACAAACACACAAACACACACACACGCACACACACACACACACACACCCCGGTTCCTGTTTTCTTCTGTGCCAATATTTTGTAAGTCATGTGATTCATTCTAACAAGCAGCATTATTAGCATAACAATCGACACCGTCGATTTAAACATTGCGCCTACTTAACATTGACGATGGAAGCTATTCTTCTTTGTCGCAGCACAAATCCAATCAAAACTTGTAATTTAAGGGTTTGGCGAGATTCCTTTCCTGGTTGACCAGGAAGTTACCTTTTCAAGCGGAAAGTATGTCCAAAATAGACTTGATCAATGTGCCCTGCTCTTCACGTGAGGGCTAGACCGTGAAGACCCTTTGTGAAGACCCTTTGTGAAGACCCTTTCGAGACCTTGCACGAATGCAATATCAGACGCCCTTTTAACTGCCAGTTTAATATTCTTTCCTTTACGTTCAGATCCTCTTGTAGCTCCCTACAGATTTGTTTTGTGGACAGGTCGAGTTAGATCTTCTTTTGTGTGTGTGTCGTGTTTGCACATTTCGGGGGTATGACGGTTTGATCGCCGATCATCACGACGTAGACGGTGGCACGCCTAGTTTTTTCCACCGCAGGAACAATACCCAATTCGTTCCCCCGCAAGACGAACAACATGGTAGGTGTCTCCAAATTAATGCCTTAAAATAGTAGATAACCAGACTTTCTAGTATTGAAGTTTATATCATACTGTTCGGTACTTTATTTTGCATTGGATCAGCCAGTTTTCTTACCATTTACACTCTCGTGTACTACATAAGAGAAGAAATGTCATCAAGACTAGTCAGAAATACTGTCTCCCACGTTAAAAATGTTGAAATAACACAAAGCACGGTCAACAGAAGGGCTTAAATCTTTTTGCTGGTCAAAGTCAAACTACTTGTGGATACTGCTCTTCATTTTTAAGTTTAAGCTTACCTTAGTTTAGACTCACGATCGGTTCAAATATCAACAGTGAAATTTGACGGGGTAAGATCCCCCGCAGCTTGGTCGATTTGCCCACTACACCCCACCGCAACACTAGGGTAAGATCCCCCGCCGTTATGTTTATCAGAAAAAAATGACATACAGCTATAATTTGTGTGTAAATCCACTAATTATGGATGTGATTGGACTCTGACATCTTCAGATGTACTCCAACATTTGGCACGAGCAATAAGTCACCGATTAACCATTGTTTTAGTGTGTGTGTGTGTGTGTGTGTGTGTGTGTGTGTGTGTGTGTGTGTGTGTGTGTGCGTGTGTGTGTGTGTGTGTGTGTGTGAAAGAATTGCACATAGATATGTCCACTTTACACAGGAAACTGTGAGGTTGTTACTTTTTGCTTTGAGTCCAGAGATATACTCTGACAGGCATGCAAGACTTCATATGATGAGGAGAATCGTTTGTACTTGAAGGATTGTGCTTTTTAACAAAGCAGAATTATAAAACAAAAACAAAAAGCACTCAACTCTCTGTCTCTTTTTTCCTTTTTTTGTGGTCATAAACAAAACAAACCTGATTAACTGCGTGTCATATAAAACTGTCGAGCACACTTATTCTTGAATGTCATAGATAATCTAGTTTTGAACTTGTATGACATAAAACCCTCTTGTGGTGTATCGCTTTGCACAATTCTTGTATTAAGTTGAACTCTTTTCCCTTTGCAGATACACATCAGTGGTTACATGCTTGTAAAGCGATGACAGTTTTGTCAACAAAATGAATTACACGTACATGTAAACTTTCATCTTGTAACTTTTTGATCAGTGCAGGTGCACAAACATGAATGCTACACAACTTTGGATTTTCATTTGTTTTATTTCACCAACAAAAAACTCAAATTACAGTGTAGGCTATTATCCAGAACAAAACACCTGTTGCATTTGAAAAACAAACACACCTTGTAACCTCTTTAGAAAGACAGCTTCACTAATCCGTACACATGTTGCAAACTTATTTCAGCCTGGATTCTGTGATTAACACATACTAAGTATATTTAAATATATACATACAAACAAATATGGAAAAAAATAACAAAAACAAGCCTTCACGCTTTCACCTTTATATATAGATACCGTGAAAGTTGCATCGCCTTTAAAGCGATCCAATTGAATAAAGCAGAAAACTTCTTCTTTACCAAGTCCTGTGTTGAACAGCAGTGAAAAGTTGACCGCTTTTCCTGTTTAACCTTTTCAAAATTAGATCTAACTTGTTCGCGTATCCATTTCTGGATCTGCAGGCTGGTACAGAGTTACCTCCCTTTAGGCTTTTTCAAATTTCCCTTGTTTTAACCTAATTTCTTGGTTAAAACTTTTCTACATTTCTAAATTCTTTCTTAATAAATATCAATTCCACACTTTGGAGGGTCTGATGCTCCCAATAGGCTGTCTGTGAAGGGATACTTTTTTCTCTTTCTCTTTCTCTGCTAAGAGATTTTAACAAATCTCGGAAGAAAGTCTCTGCTGACTTTCAATTGTTTCTTTCACAATTTCTGATGTTTTATACATATATATATTTCTGGATCTGCAGGCTGGTACAGAGTTACCTCCCTTTAGGCTTTTTCAAATTTCCCTTGTTTTAACCTAATTTCTTGGTTAAAACTTGTCTAAATTTCTAAATTCTTTCTTAATAAATAATAATTCTACACTTTGGCCTTAAATCAAAGTGTTTCTCTTCACAGATATCCCCTTGGGGTTGTCAGATGAGGGTAGTCTCCCATGCCAACAGAAGCTACCATTCAGATACCATGGGTTGACACCTTTCGCCATCAGTACCACCTGACCACTGATGAGACACAATAGTGTCGAAACACGTGTCCGGTCTAGGGACATGGTCCTCCTCAGAACTAGATTACCTTGCGATACGTCCCCCACAAAGGGACTTTGCTCTGTACATCTCGGTCCCCCTTCAGGAGGGTCTGATGCTCCCTTTTGGCTGTCTGTGAAGGGATACTTAATTCTCTCTTTCTCTGCTAAGAGATTCTAAAAAATCTCGGAAGAAAGTCTCTGCTGACTTTCAATTGTTTCTTTCACAATTTCTGATGTTTTATAATGTGGTCACCGTGAAAGTTGCATCGCCTTTAAAGCGATCCAATTGAATAAAGCAGAAAACTTCTTCTTTACCAAGTCCTGTGTTGAACAGCAGTGAAAAGTTGACCGCTTTTCCTGTTTAACCTTTTCAAAATTAGATCTAACTTGTTCGCGTATCCATTTCTGGATCTGCAGGCTGGTACAGAGTTACCTCCCTTTAGGCTTTTTCAAATTTCCCTTGTTTTAACCTAATTTCTTGGTTAAAACTTGTCTAAATTTCTAAATTCTTTCTTAATAAATAATAATTCTACACTTTGGCCTTAAATCAAAGTGTTTCCCTTCACAGATATCCTCTTGGGGTTGTCAGATGAGGGTAGTCTCCCATGCCAACAGAAGCTACCATTCAGAGAATGGTTTGCTTCTCAGTTGGATACCATGGGTTGACAACTCTCGCCATCAGTACCACCTGACCACTGATGAGACACAATAGTGTCGAAACACGTGTCTGGTCTAGGTACATATACAATGGTCCTCCTCAGGACTAGATTACCTTGCGATACGTCCCCCACAAAGGGACTTTGCTCTGTAAATCTCGGTCCCCCTTGAGGAGGGTCTGATGCTCCCAATAGGCTGTCTGTGAAGGGATACTTATTTCTCTCTTTCTCTGCTAAGAGATTTTAACAAATCTCGGAAGAAAGTCTCTGCTGACTTTCAATTGTTTCTTTCACAATTTCTGATGTTTTATATATATATATATATATATATATATATTTATGCATGTATGGACATCACCCGCACACACACACACACACACATTCTACAAGTACAATTGTCTTTAAAATGTATAACTCAAGAACGCCCATAAAAAAATAAACAATCATAGAACGTGATTGTCAAACCATTCTGTTTGAACTTCAAAATGAATGTTAACTGTTGATTTTCATCACAACCTTGCCAGTCAAATTAAAAAGAATGTTTCCGTGTCACAGTGTTGTTAAAAAAGAAAAGGGATTTACATACTTTTTACGCTTTACATTTGAAATAAACAACATCAACATTCCTTGTTGTCTGTGTGTTGTCTGTGAATGGAGCGACAGAACAGGATAAATCTAAACGAAATCATGGTGTCAAACAGCAGTTTCCATCTTGAGCCCGACGCCTATGCCTGGCAAGACCAGAGCGATGCTTATACCGCTTCATGCACGCATTGCATAAATAAGCGTAGCCATTAGAGTGGGTGATTTGGTGGTCACGAAGATACTTTCTTCTCATGAACGACTTTTGACAGGTTTGGCACTGAAACTCCGGCTTTTCACCTTGACATATATACTTGTCCAGACTGCGTTTGTGTGCGTAAGATTTTTTGCAAACACCACACTGGAAAGGTTTGGTGCCTGCATGCTTGTTCATATGAGACTGGTAATCTACCTGTCGACCAAACCTCTTGTCACAAACTATGCATACAAAACGAGATTCGTTGCCATGTTTCTCACGTTTGTGATTGTCCAATGTTCGCTTGTGTTTGTATGCTGATCCGCATTCGTCACACAAATGGAGGAGACCAACCTTCTTCGGTGTAGAAGTCTGTAAAGGGACTGTCTCACCTATAGTCACCTCACTACTGATGTCTAGGTAGCTGTCGATTACTTCCCCAGACACCTCCCCGGCAGATAGCGTGTGGTCGCTGGTCTCCATCTGTCAAATAAAAACGCTTCAAACGGGTCAGTTTTGCTGTGCATGATGTGCTTTTTCAGCGCGCATGTGCGGGGGGGCGTAGTAGGCACTCCGGCAAAAATGCGGGGGACCTTATCTGGTGTCTGCGGGGGACCTTACCCACTGAGAATCGAGTACCACAAAATAACGCTAGATTAGAGCAGCTTATCCACGATGCTGGTGCCCAAAAACGCGCATACAAGGCTGCAAGGTATCGAAGATTAAACTGTGAGTATTAAAATAGTGGTTTAAATGGTAGTTCTAGATTAATTTGTACGAAATTGAGACCTCTCTGTATAATTTTCACGGACTTCGGCAGAAAATCGAACGCCACTGTTCACGAGTACACAACAAGACATAAGTTACATATTATACATATAGCCTAGGCAATTCTGCTTCAGAATATCTATACTTGATAATGTGATTTGCCACAACGTACCTTCACAGGGCAATTCCTTTGCGAGATAACAATTTTGCTTCCGCGTGCGGGGGAACGAATGTATTGGGTGTTGTTCCTGCGGTGGAAAAAAACTAGGCGTGCCACCGTCTACGGCGTGATCATGCATTTTACGATTGTATTCCCCTCTGCACCGTTTTATGTATTAGCAACTAACAGTATGAGTTACAGTTATTCCAGCGTCGCGGACGACGCTGGTATCTGCGGTCGGGAAAGACTTTCCACGAATTTGCCACAGGGCGCCGCCATTTTTTCTGTGCTCGACTGCGAGCAGACCACAGGCACATTACACCCAAAATTCTTGTAGGCATACACAGACGCAACATAGCATATACAGACAATAACACCCACAACACTTCAACTGCATATGAAAGGAATAAAAATAAATCCGCAAATCAGTCGCGCACAATACACCAGTTAGAAAAACAAGGAGTACCAAAGCGGCGTGCAGAAACTAAACTGACTCGGAGACTGAGAAGAAACATTTATCACACGATGTGGATAGCAAACATTAAAATAAAACAGATAAGTCAAGCAAAAAATAAACACAAATATCGAAAACACAATAAACAAAGGTAAAGAAAACAAAAAGATATGCTTGCCGACAGTCAGTGTGTGTGTGCGTGGTTTGCCGTGTGCGTCAGCGGGGTGTGTGTGTGTGTGTGTGTGTGTGTGTGTGTGTGTGCGTGCGCGTGCATGCGTGCGTAGGCTACGTTCTTGCGTGTGTGCGTTCGAATGAGAAAGAAGAGAGAGAGAGGATTGAACAATGAGGTCACGTTCTCTGTCACATGAATACATATACACACACTGAAGGCTACTTCGGACACGAACACTTGCCAACAACTGTGGTTGGACATGCTTTTGAAATGTAATATTTTTTCGACATGATTTCTGGACATACGAATCCCGCTGTGTTGCCTACTGATGTTGCGAATGATGAAGGTTTTGAGTTGACTGACCTTGAGGAGGGATTGCATCAGGCGTTTATCGTCTCAAATTATATCCTTGCTACTTTTCAGGAGTCAACTATTGCCATTCATGGTAACTTGGATAGTCAATGTTTTTATTTGTTTGATTCCCATCAAAGAAACAGAAATGGTAACCATTCTTCAAATGGCGCTGCAGTTTTGATGTCATCAAGTTAATTCCTTTGCAGAATTGATTGATTTTCTCAAAAGCCATTATCAATGTGTTTATCAATTAACACCTGTTCATTTCTGTCCAACTGCAATGCAAACTCAATGTGGAGGAAACAAGGATTCATTACAAACAAGTCATCCCTGTACATCAACAGATTTATGTACCTCAATCAATACTGCTAGTATGAGTGACAGGAATCTAAAAGAAAAAACAACCAAACGCAAATGTACTACTACTTCTACTAGACTAGGACAGATTTCAGAAAATCTAACACCCTCGGGCATTAGTGGGTAATTAATGGCAACAGGTTGTTTCTTATAGATTTGGGTGTGCTGAATCCATTTCTGCCTGTTGCCAAAGTCAAAAATGCCTATATTCGTTACTATTCAACGGTTTCCAAGATGGCCGCCATGATATCAAGAGACTACTAATTCTCAAACAAATGCTTATATCTTTGGTGTTTTTAGAGATACAGTGTTAATTTTTGGCTAGTTGGTAGATGACCGATAGGCAATGGTTGCCTTGTCAGAGTATTTGACCTTGACCTTAAGTCAAGGTCACATGAGACTTGACAATATTGACTTGTACTGTTTTGTCATGTGTGCATTTTAAGTTGTCTTTTGGCAGTAAACTACTGCGAACTAATCACTAAAAATAAGTGATATTACCCAGTAGGTATTCAGCATTAAAATGAATATACATTGATCATCATTCTGACAAGGTCAAGGTCATTTTGACCCCATATTTCAGATGTGTTTAAACTTGGACGCCATCAAGATTTGCAGTGGCTCATCTGTTGTACACACTGGACATCTGATTCAACAATTACATTTCAGCAGGGGTTGAGATCGATGGTGCACAATCAACTAGGTCAAAGGTCAAGGTCAAGGTCAAAGTCAAAGGTCACTATTTGGACCATTTATTCTCAAAAACGGGGCCTAAAATAGAGATAGGCCATTTGTGAGTAATTATGGTGTGCTCTTCCCATTTCTGCTGTATGACAAAGTGTATATTTGCTAGTTTGTCCTGTATCATTAAATATTCAAAATGGCCGCCACAAGCCTGAAAACTCACCCACACACAAAAACTGACAATTCTTTAAACATAACCACTCTATTTATTATCAACTTTTGTTTCAACATACGTTTGTATCAATAACGTTGCATAATCAGTACAAATTTCAACAACATTTAAGATGTTATGGTATTTCTGTGGCAATTATAACACAATATACACAAATCTCAAATGGGCTAAAGCTGAATATCAGAATCTGCTGGTAGTGAGGCTCGGTGGTCTCCATACGTCCCTCAACTTCCTCAAAGCCATCGGGCGTCACATGGAGTGCTCTGGTCTTCTGGATCTGTGGGTCGAGAGCAATATCCTTGGCCCGAAAACAGCTGAACAGGTGCTGGCAGGCAAGTCCTATGTCAGAGGGATGCGAACTCATAAGTTGACCTGGCAAGCCTTGTGGAGAATACTCCTACCACAGTTGCTGCAGTACGTCCACGGCAGTGATGATGAGCTCGCACAAGAGATTGAAGACGAGATGGTTCGTGATGACACAGCAGCACTTGTACATCTTCTTGCCAACAAACGCTTCACAGACCTTGTGGACTCGTTTGCTGCTTCGCGGGCCAATCCAAACTTCCAGTTCTGGTGGGAGTACCTGAAGATGGTAGAAATTCTCCTCCAGTTCACACGCACCAGTAGAGATGGCGACTGGAATCTGCATCTTCAAGCTTTCACGGCAATGCTCCCCTACTTCATGAGATATGATCATACCAACTATGCTCGATGGGGCACAGTCTACGTCAGTGAAATGAATCAGCTCCCCGAAGAAGTGAAGAAGTAATTTGAAGCTGGGCACTTCGTTGTGAAGAGGAGCCAGAGCAAGTTCAACCAGGTGGACCCAGATCAAAGTCAAGAATGGCTGAACGGGATTGGAAAGTCATGTGGTGGGATTGTGGGCATCACAAAGACACCGTCTGCTCTGAACCGTTGGGCCCTCTCGTTCAATCTCCGATTTCACATTGCAGGAGAAACAAGAGCAGTCTTTGGAGCAGAGGTTGACGAGAAGAGCATTCACAACGAATGCAACAAGGCCAGAAAAAGACAAGACAAAACTGATGAAGAAAAGTTGTTTGACAACCTTAAACGCTTCAAGGTTTTTTCTCTGGATGTGCCTGAAGATCTGCAGAACATTGCATCGAAGGATCTTACAACCAAGAACATCGAAGAAAACCTGTTGACAGCACGTGAAAAAAGACAAGAACAGGTGAAAACATTTGTTCGGGAGAGACTTGTGCCCTGTGAAGAGAGGAAAGTGAAATTCCGCGATGCTCTGCCGAAGAACAAGCCTCTGACATTTGCCAGTCTGTACGAGGTGAAGCAGAAGGATGCAAAGAGTGGGAAACAAAAGACGGTCAAAGCTGACAGAAAGATTCTTCAGCGGTTGATCACGGCCTATGAAGCAGGGCGCAGTGTTGATCTTTCTGTGATCATGAAGCATGAGCTGATGCCAGTACCCCCTTCACTTGCTGAAACTGATGGCAGTTTAAGGTCAGGATCAAAAGCAAGCTTGCTTAAAATCCTCACAAGTGGTGTAAACTGTCCTCCAGGCATTGAAGCACATGAGCTTGGAGACAAGACAACACTTGTCGTTGATGGGCAAGCACATGTTTGTGCACTTGGAAAGCCACAAGGTGCAGCTACATTTGGTGATCTTGCTGACACATTCGTCAAGTCTCTCCTTGCCCAAGGACATGCCTTTAAACGCACCGACATCGTCTTTGATCGGTATGATCAGCTTTCAATCAAAGGTGGAACAAGAAAGAAGCGGAGCAAAGGAGCTCAGCCCATCAGGAAACTGATAGAGTCTAAGGACACACCCCTGCCAGCCAAATGGGACAACTTCATGTCTCACCCTGAGAACAAAGCTGATCTGGCCAAATTTCTGTCTCGGCAACTCATCCTGCAGGCACCAGATGACAAAACTGTTGTGGTTTCCGGTGGTTTCAGTGATCCAACTCAAGTTGAGTCATCCAAGCCAGACGTGGACACGACTCCGCTAGAGGCCAGTCACGAAGAGGGTGATACACGTGTTGTTCTGCATTGTGTGAACAGCGATGCAACCAGCCTGGTTGTTTCTTCACAAGACACAGATGTAGCTGTATTGATTCTTGCACATTTTGACAAAATGAAGTGCAAGAAAGTGTGGATGAAAACTGGCACAGCAAAGCGTAGACAGTACATCCCAGTTCACAATATTGCCAAGAGACCTGACATGGAGAAGGCAAAGCTCCAGAACTTGATAGGATTCCACGCCATCACTGGCTCGGATTCCACATCTTTCCTGTCTGGCCAAGGCAAGGTATCTGGGTGGAAAGTGTTTCAGCAACATCACCAGCTGCTGGCAAATTTGGGGAAAGGGCAGCTGACAGACGACACGTCAAAAGAAGCAGAGCAGTTCGTTTGCAAGCTGTACATCTCAAACTGTGAGACTGCAGATGGTGCCAAAACCATCATGTTCCGGAAAGCCACCGCCCCAGAAAATCTGCCCCCATCCAGTGATGCTCTGAGCTTCCACATCAAAAGAGCTCATTATCAGGCCTCAGTCTGGCAACGAGCTCATGAGAAGAAGCCGAACCTGCCGCCGATTGAAAGCATGGGCTGGCAACTGAAGGATGGCGTCTTCCTCCCCGTCCTGAAAACCCTTCCGTCTGTTCCAGACGCGTGCCTAGACATCATCTTCTGCACCTGCCAGAAGCGGTGCAGCAGTGGAAGGTGCAGATGCAGAAAGGCGAAGCTACCATGCACAGCAGCGTGCAAATGCCGGGAAATGCACGAGGAGTGTCTTAACGAGTGGTGAACTGACCATGACCCTTTGGACGTGTGTGATGTTCATTGACCTTACCATATGAAATGTGAACATTTGACATTGTTTGCTGAATGCCTGTACATAGCTGATATGTTTACCTGTTGCTGAGCTTGTTCTCAACATGTTTCAGAAGTTTTTTTCTCGTGACAGAGTATTATGGAACATTAACGTTTGTCATGCTTCAGATTTGTGTATATTGTGTTATAATTGCCACAGAAATACCATAACATCTTAAATGTTGTTGAAATTTGTACTGGTTATGCAACGTTATTGATACAAACGTATGTTGAAACAAAAGTTGATAATAAATAGAGTGGTTATGTTTAAAGAATTGTCAGTTTTTGTGTGTGGGTGAGTTTTCAGGCTTGTGGCGGCCATTTTGAATATTTAATGATACAGGACAAACTAGCAAATATACACTTTGTCATACAGCAGAAATGGGAAGAGCACACCATAATTACTCACAAATGGCCTATCTCTATTTTAGGCCCCGTTTTTGAGAATAAATGGTCCAAATAGTGACCTTTGACTTTGACCTTGACCTTGACCTTTGACCTAGTTGATTGTGCACCATTGATCTGAACCCCTGCTGAAATGTAATTGTTGAATCAGATGTCCAGTGTGTACAACAGATGAGCCACTGCAAATCTTGATGGCGTCCAAGTTTAAACACATCTGAAATATGGGGTCAAAATGACCTTGACCTTGTCAGAATGATGATCAATGTATATTCATTTTAATGCTGAATACCTACTGGGTAATATCACTTATTTTTAGTGATTAGTTCGCAGTAGTTTACTGCCAAAAGACAACTTAAAATGCACACATGACAAAACAGTACAAGTCAATATTGTCAAGTCTCATGTGACCTTGACTTAAGGTCAAGGTCAAATACTCTGACAAGACAACCATTGCCTATCGGTCATCTACCAACTAGCCAAAAATTAACTCTGTATCTCTAAAAACACCAAAGATATAAGCATTTGTTTGAGAATTAGTAGTCTCTTGATATCATGGCGGCCATCTTGGAAACCGTTGAATAGTAACGAATATAGGCAATTTTGACTTTGGCAACAGGCAGAAATGAATTCAGCACACCCAAATCCATAAGAATCAACCTGTTGCCATTAATTACCCACAAATGCCTACCTCTTTTTATTTAGGCCTCTTTTCGAGAATTTATCCTAGTCTATACGACTCGTTTGAATGTAAAACAGAAATGTAACACTATCTGTGACAATGACGGTTCTACGACTCGTTTGAAGGACAGTATAGATCGAACCTTAACCCACAACTACGACAATTTGTGTCAGACTTTTTTGAACAGGAAAATATGCCTCTGTTCAACAGTAACCAAAACATGGAAGATGTTTTTGAAACTTTACAGAAATGTAACACTAGCCTATCTGTGACAATGTTGCTTTTGAATTGAACCCACATTTGTTGAACAGGAGAGAATGTTCCTGTTCAACAGTGCCCAAAACACTGAATCTGACGTTTTTGAATCTTTTCTGTCATCTAACTGAATCTGACGTTTTTGAATCTTTTCTGTCATCTAACCCAATTGCTCATGACTTCATCGATCTTGAACATGCCTACTTTTCAAAGAAAGACAGACAAAAGTGAAATCTGCATGTTAGCCATCTGCCTGAAATGGTCAATGCACTTTTGTAAAATTGTCACAGCTGTTATGCACTTTTGTGAAATGGTCAGTGCCGTTGTGCACTTATGCAAAACTTGGTGCTGTGCTGTTAACATTTGAACAAAATGCATTTTGTTCAAATGTTTAGTGCAACTTGCTACTATATAATCGCTGTAGTGCGCTTTGTGGTAATAATGCACTGTTGTGAAAAGTTTGCGCTAAATGTTGGCACTATGCATCATTGTTGGAGCACCCTCCTGTAGATGCACCATGCTGAAAAATGTACTTATGAATCAAGCACAACATGCAATTCATTAACTTTTGACCCTAACCTTTAACACTTCCCAAAATAAATCTTTGGTGGACATTGCATCGACGCTGTTCATTTTGAATGAACATTTTTCTTGTGCTAAATGCACCCGTGAGCAGGGCCGGAGGAGGGGTTCCTGTTACCCGGACCCCCCCCCCCCCCCCCCCCCTGGCCTGACCAAGTTCCTCCTCCAAGGGTAAAAAGGGATGGTGGTGGTTAAAAAGTATTATATCCTATACACAGTATGGTTGGGCGTTTGCTCGCTACTGTACGCTTACAAGGTAGTTAACGGTAGAAACAAATCTGCATGCAACAATGTGGCAAAGGGCAAGTTTAAATTCTTAGTCACGATGTACCTTTATGGTTGCTGTTTTTCTTTTTTCAATGTATGAGAGCTGAAGTTAGGAATCTGTATTTTCGTATATATTTCAAAAGTGTAACAGACCATTCATCGAGGGAGGGGGGTCTCATGAATCTGATCATTATATCTTCATTTACACTGTATTCAAGGCAAACATTTACTTGTTCAAATGTATCGTTCCATGAAAGAAGAGAGATGAGGGTAGAGGGTAAAACGTGTGTCTACTTTTTGGCTCACGTAAGTGTAGCCTATGCGATGCTAACTTTTGTCTGTCTGTGCGTGCGTGCGTGTGTGATAGAAACTTTAAAATTTGACTGAACACCGAAATACTAATTTTACCGGGTTATTATCCAAGCAACAGCTTCAAAGTATTGAAGAAATGATCAACATTTCGTCGGCACGTATGTAGATAAAGTGTGTATCCAAAGAAAACGGGTGGTGGTGGGTGGGTTTTTTTGTTGAGGGGGGTGTGTGAGTAAAAACAGGTGACTGGTTTGTGTTGTGTGTGGGAAGTAGACCAGGTCAGGGGTCAAGGTTAGGTCAGATCGCGTGAAGGATTGTGGTATAGTAGATTCACTTCTCAGTTCTAACCGAGCTGCATTCGCCGATTCGGGGAAGACGATTTCACATTCGTAGCGGCTCCAGAAAAAATAGATAAAGAAGATACCAAAGGAGATTTCCTACAGGTTGATCTGCACAGAGTGTTTTCAGTGTCTGCGCGAGGAAGCGCTGTCGAAAGGGCAGTGTCGATCTCAGTGGCAGTCGTGTCCCCGTAAGTAGGCTACAGACAGACAGATCTAGATCTAGCGTCTCCCACTCTTGCACCGTGTCTATGCTTACTGTGTGTGTGTGTGACCATAGATATCCCTTGACCGTCTGTATAGATCTATGGTGTGACGGAGTGATTGAGTTTGTGTTACTGTTTGTCGATTTCTTACGGGAGCCTTAAAAGCTTCGCCTCTTGTTTTTATGGGTTTCAAATTTGTTTCTGATTCATTAAAAGTATCACAAGGTATGCCTATTTCCGTTTCTGCATGTGAAGGCATAATTATGTGTATATTTTTAAAACACCATTATTTTGAAAGAGAGCAGTTTAGCGGTTTATGTTTTTAACTTTTATGTTCGTTATGTTATTGTCCATTGTATTGTTTTATGTTGTGTGTGTTTGTGTCCATTGTATTTTTAGTAACTCATTAGTGTACAGCAAATTTGTTTCATGCTTAATCGTAAAGAGTACCTTGAACTAGATTGCTAAATGATTAACAGTTTGTGATATCAAGATAACGATTATTAAACAATAATGTGAACTTCGTTTTTCTTATTTAGATTTAATATAAAATTTGTTTGAAAACGTTAATTTTTTCAATATTCAATTTGTTGAAAGTATTTTGCTTGCTCCCAGTCATATATATGAGTTGACGAATGCCTTGCCGTAAAAGCATTGATCACACTAAAATGCTTTTAACATGAATGTTAGTATGTTCGCATCATTTCTGATGTCAAATATCTATTCCTCTCAAAAATACTTTTAAAATGAGATGCTACTTGACCATGTTATGTGCCAGACTTACGGCAGGGTTGGTCGCCATTTTGAATTAGCCGCCATCTTGGATACTGAAAAGTCAGAAATGAGACATCCCCTTTGGGTGTCTTCTAAAATGTTATCTGAAGCCACACATAAAATAAAATTGCTTCACGTTTTTTTAAAAGCTAAGCTCTTAGACTAAAAGGGGGTTTCTGGTCGAAATCAAGATGTCAAATTTGCCTGGCTCCCATTTGAAACTGATACTTCATCATTTCATTCAAGTTTTCCTCCTTCTTCTTACTGCGGGCGACAACTGCATGTGTCAGAGTCAACCGATTTTATTTCTATATAATCATTATACAAGTCTCTGCAGAAGTCTATTATACCATAACTACTTTACTACTATTACCAGCAGTCGACACGCGATGATACATATGCCCTTTGACCTTTCCTTGGTGATATCCCGTACTAACAAGAAGAGCAAACGCTCGATCGAGTCACTTTCGCAGTTCTGAATATTATATGAGGCATCAGATGGACAGGACGAAATTGCTATTCACAACACAATGAGTCACGTTCACATAAAATTTGAGCCCGGTCACTTTTATAGTTTCCGAGAAAAGCCCAACGTTAAGTTGTGTGTTGCCGAACAGAAAAGGCTAGTTATCTCCCTTGTTTTTCTGATAACGTTCGTAAAAGGCTACAGATGTAAATACTTTGATGTAAAGAATAATCCTACAAAGTTTCAATCACATCCGATGAACTTTGTCAAAGATATAAAATGTCTAATTTTTCCTTTGACGCTGACCTGTGACCTTGAAAAAGGTCAAAGGTCAACGAAACCATCGTTAAAGTGTAGAGGTCATTGGAGGTCACGACTAAACAAAATATGAGCCCGATCGCTTTGATAGTTTCCGAGAAAAGTCCAACGTTAAGGTGGTGTCTACGGACGGCCGGCCGGCCGGACAGACTAACACTGACCGATTACATAGAGTCACTTTTTCTCAAGTGACTCAAAAATAGAATACGGAATTGTGGGAAAGATGTTTAAGGGCACTCACGCATTATATTTGATTTTCAATACACGACTCACAACCTTTAGGATAAATCAACAAGTCGCGTAAGGCGAAATTACAACATTTAGTCAAGCTGTCGAACTAACAGAATGAAACTGAACTCACTGCATTTTTACAGCAAGAGCGTATACTCGTAGCATCGTCAGTCCACCGCTCGATGCACAGACAGTGAAATTGACAAGAAGAGCGGGGTAGTAGTTGCGCTGAGAAGGATAGCACGCTTTTCTTTATCTCTATTCTTTTTAACTTCCTGAGCGTGTTTTTAATCCAAACATATCACATCTATATGTTTTTGGAATCAAGAACCCACAAGGAATAAGATGAAATTGTTTTTAAATCGATTTCGGAAATTTTATTTTAATAATAATTTTTAATTTTTTCAATTTTCAGAGCTTCTTTTTAATCCGAATATAACATATTGATATGTTTTTGGAATCAGAAAATGATGAAGAATAAGATAAACGTAAATTTGGATCGTTTTATAAAAAAGTGTTTTTTTTACAATTTTCAGATTTTTAATGACCAAAGTCATTAATTAATTTTTAAGCCATCAAACTGAAATGCAATACCGAAGTCCGAAGATTGCTTGGCCAAAATGTCAATCAATTTGATTGAAAAATGAGGGTGTGACAGTGCCGCCTCAACTTTTACAAAAAGCCGGATATGACGTCATCAAAGACATTTATCGAAAAAAAGAAAAAAACATCCGGGGATATCATTCCCAGGAACTCTCATGTCAAATTTCATAAAGATCGGTCCAGCAGTTTAGTCTGAATCGCTCTACACACACACACACACACACGCGCACACACACACATACACCACGACCCTCGTCTCGATTCCCCCTCTATGTTAAAACATTTAGTCAAAACTTGACTAAATGTAACAAGTCGCGTAAGGCGAAAATACAACATTTAGTCAAGTAGCTGTCGAACTCACAGAATGAAAGTGAACGCAACGCAACGCAGCAAGACCGTATACTCGTAGCATCGTCACTCCACCGCCCGTGGCAAAGGCAGTGCCAGTGGAATTGACAAGAAGAGCGGGGTATTCGTTGCGCTGAGGATAGCACGCTTTTCTGTACCTCTCTTCGTTTTAACTTTCTGAGCGTGTTTTTAATCCAAACATATCATATCTATATATATCAGGAACCGACAAGGAATAAGATGAAAGTGTTTTTAAATTGATTTCGAAAAAAAATTTTGATAATAATTTTTATATATTTAATTTTCAGAGCTTGTTTTTAATCCAAATATAACATATGTATATGTTTTGGAATAAGAAAATGATGGGGAATAAGATGAACGTAAATTTGGATCGTTTTATAAAAAAAATATTTTTTTTACAATTTTCAGATTTTTAATGACCAAAGTCATGAATTAATTTTTAAGCCACCAAATACCGAAGTCCGGGCTTCGTCGAAGATTACTTGACCAAAATTTCAACCAATTTGGTTGAAAAATGAGAGCGTGACAGTGCCGCCTCAACTTTCACGAAAAGCCGGATATGACGTCATAAAAGACATTTATCAAAAAAATGAAAAAAAGTCTGGGGATTTCATACCCAGGAACTCTCATGTCAAATTTCATAAAGATCAGTCCAGTAGTTTAGTCTGAATCGCTCTACACACACACAGAGACACACACACACACACACACACACACACATACACCACGACCCTGGTCTCGATTCCCCTTCTACGTTAAAACATTTAGTCAAAACTTGACTAAATGTAAAAAGAAAAAAACCCAAGTAAATAGAGTTAGGAAAAGAAAGAAAAGTTGCAAAATTGAGAACAAATGTTTTACAAAAGACTTGCAGATTATGGGACTCGAACTCGAGACCGCCAGATATGCAGGAAAACGTATTACCACCCCGCCACGGATGCTCACGATCCAAACGTGTGACAACTAATGAGTTAGTTAAGGAGAACGACGATCTATGGACGGTTTATCATATAAAGGGAAGTGTTAGGAAACGCTACCGTTGCTGAACTTTGGTTCAGTTTTGTGTGTTGCATGTAGTTGACTTATTTGTACTTTGTGGGAAAGTACCGATATTATATTTTGTAAACACAATATTTATGTTTGGACGAGAATGCAGGTGAACTTTCTAGTCCTGTCAAAACAAGTTGTTTAGCACGTTGTTTTGAGTCGTGGGTTCGTGGGGTTCGCTCGGATTAAGTGCGTCGGCACTTTTGATGTACGTCACAGAGAATGTCACTATTCTAGTCCATGGACAGTTCTTCTAATTTTAGTTGTATCATGTTCGGTCTGGAATACTCTCGAGATTGAGTATTTACTATATAGGCCAGCGCGATTTGTATGTTAAACAAGAAGGGCAAAGCCCATACGACTCACATGCTTGACCTTTACATGACCTTGACCTTCAGGGTCAAGGTCAAATAACTAAACCTAGCAATGACATCATACACTAAGAACTGCTTTACACATTTTTCCTACCAAAATACATGTGACCTTGACCCAAGGTCAAGGTCATCCAAGGTCATGCAACACAAAGCTGTTAATTCAAGACATAGGAAGTACAATGGTGCTTATTGGCTCTTTCTACCATGAGATATGGTCACTTTTAGTGCTTCACTACCTTATTTTGGTCACATTTCATAAGGGTCAAAGTGACCTTGACCTTGATCATATGTGACCAAATGTGTCTCATGATGAAAGCATATCATGTGCCCCACATAATTTTTAAGTTTGAAACAGTTATCTTCCATAGTTAAGGGTCAAGGTCACTTTAAAATATGTATACAATCCAACTTTGAAGAGCTCCTGTGACCTTGACCTTGAAGCAAGGTAAACCAAACTGGTATCAAAAGATGGGGCTTACTTTGCCCTATATATCATATATAGGTGAGGTATTGAATCTCAAAAACTTCAGAGAAAATGGGAAAAATGGGAAAAATAGCTGTTTTTTAGGCAACATTTATGGCCCCTGCGACCTTGACCTTGAAGCAAGGTCAAGATGCTATGTATGTTTTTTGGGGCCTTGTCATCATACACCATCTTGCCAAATTTGGTACTGATAGACTGAATAGTGTCCAAGAAATATCCAACGTTAAAGTTTTCCGGACGGACGTCCGGACGTCCGGACGGACGGACGGACGACTCGGGTGAGTACATAGACTCACTTTTGCTTCGCATGTGAGTCAAAAAGCGTCTACTTTGAGTTCTGCTACGATGTGCAGTTGTATGTATGGAATGCTAAATAAATCCTCGAACTCAATTTGACGAGTTGTTTTCTGCTGCTGCGAAGACGGGCGACGTAGAATAAAAGAACACAACTATACGACGTTTGAGAACTTGTGGCAATCTCAAGTGTCGTGTAACAGGAAGCAAGCGGTTAAAAACGGGCGTCAATAGAGCCAATGAACACTGATGTCTACTTGTAGTATTTCATTCACTTGTGGTCTCTGAGCATCAATGCTTACTGCACGCAGCGTCGTGCACACATCCTTTAAAGACGATTTATTTCACGTGATCAACAAAACAGGGTTGGAATGGAGGGTCACTTGAACAGGAACATGAAATTGGGTGGTCTGGTGGTGAGGGTGGCGGAAGCTCTACTCTTGTCTTCACATAATGTAGTAGCATGCAGGCAGGAGGGCACACCCCAGCCACAGGCCCCGCCCACTTCGTGTAAAGTGCCTATGGTCACGTGACTATGAGTACATATATATATATATACTCCCGGGGACTTTGTATTGATAGGCCATGACTCAGTACCCTCCGGTTGATGTTTGGCTGTCTCCTGGAAATCTTGTCATTCTGCACCAGTTCCATCTGCAAGCATGTCGACTTGGTAAGTTGGGAGGGCTGATAATGCCTCTTCAACCTTCTGTTGCAGCTTTTTACATTATATTTAGTCAAGTTTTGACTAAATGTTTTAACGTAGAGGGGGGAATCGAGACGAGGGTCGTGGTGTATGTGCGTGCGTGTGTGTGTGTGTGTGTGTGTGTGTGTCTGTCTGTCTGTCTGTCTGTGTGTGTGTGTAGAGCGATTCAGACTAAACTACTGGACCGATCTTTATGAAATTGTCATGAGAGTTCCTGGGTATGATATCCCCATACGTTTTTTTCATTTTTTTGATAAATGTCTTTGATGACGTCATAACCGGCTTTTCGTGAAAGTTGAGGCGGCACTGTCACGCCCTCATTTTTCAACCAAATTGGTTGAAATTTTGGTCAAGTAATGTTCGACGAAGCCCGGACTTCGGTATTGCATTTCAGCTTGGTGGCTTAAAATTTAATTAATGACTTTGGTCATTAAAAATCTGAAAATTGTAAAAAAAATAGTTTTTTTATAAAACGATCCAAATTTACGTTCATCTTATTCTCCATCATTTGCTGATTCCAAAAACATATAAATATGTTATATTTGGATTAAAAACAAGCTCTGAAAATTAAATATATAAAAATTATTATCAAAATTGAATTTTCGAAATCAATTTAAAACCACTTCCATCTTATTCCTTGTCGGCTCCTGATTCCAAAAACATATAGATATAATATGTTTGGATTAAAAACACGCTCAGAAAGTTAAAACGAAGAGAGGTACAGAAGAGCGTGCTATCCTTCTCAGCGCAACTACTCCCCCGCTCTTCTTGTCAATTTCACTGCCTTTGCTGTGAGCGGTGGACTGACGATGCTACGAGTGTACGGTCTTGCTGCGTTGCATTGCGTTCAGTTTCATTCTGCGAGTTCGACAGCTACTTGACTAAATGTTGTATTTTCGCCTTACGCGACTTGTTCTTTCTTTGTGACGGTTTATGCAATTATATGAATGCAATATGATGAATACAGTTTGTCAAGAAATTATTGCGAATTTTGCCTCTGAATTCATACAATGTTAATAACATTGACAAGTCAAGGCATATTATACATCAATGTTTAAGCTTATAAATTATTCTATCTGCAGAACATGTTAGATTTGTGAATTATCTCCCTTTGGTCGAACCAGACAACAGTTATTGCCTTTTTTGGGGAAAACAAATTGAAACACACTTGTGTTTTTTGACAACTTCAAACGGTGCAATTTTAACATAAAAGGTTGCAGTTACAGCCTATGACATCCTTCTCTGTAGAGAAGCATACCTTTTGAGCCGATTATGTAAAAACACGCGCGCATGATATAATACAAAAGGGATGTGACCCAGATTTTCGACCAAAAATGACCACGGGTGACTCTACTCAGCGTTGCGCTTTAACAAAACCAGGACATCCAGTCGATTGCCAGAGGATTGAGTTGGTTTAGCAAGTGTCGCAGCATGCAAGATAATAATCTGAACTGAAATAGAACGGTCAAAGCGGACGAAAATTCAACTATTTCGTCAATTTTACTGAAAGCAATTACATACAGAATGCCTTTGTGCTCATCCGCTGTAATCTTAAGAAGCAGTAATTCTGCAATAATATGGTTTTAAAAGAAAGTTCACGGAGTTTTTTTCTCCCGTAATGCTGTCAGTATTACCACTAGATATACTGTCGAGCCTGTCAGTCCATATTTAAGGCCACATTCCAAATATCGTCCTCCAGCCGAGGTGCCACCAGTAAGAAGCAAATTACATGAGCATCCCTGGCAATATGTAAACATAAAATGAGATTTTTAAGTCCTATTTCAGTGGCCTTTCTCATAGTATAAATTGTGTATGAAACTAACCCGGATTTCCTGGAGCGCAATGTGCAAAAATAGATCATAACACAAACATGTCAGCACATTTCTCGAGGAAAGCCCAGTTTAAAAAAGTTTAAATATTACAGGATGAACAAAATTACGTTCTTTGCAATTTTTTGTTTCTATTCAACCACTGGAACCAAAAAAACATCATCATCAATCGAAAAATAATACACGCAGCTGTCTTTACTTCACTAAGTGTCACACTGAAATTCGGACACGTTTTTGGAGCCCTACGTTTTTGTCTCATGCGGTCATTTTCAAGCTAAGAATAGGGAAGATGAGATTAACAGCTATTGTGTTTTCAGCGTAGCAATAGGGTCCGATATTTAGACGAGACAAGTATAATGCCGACGAGTCGAAGACCCTATTGCTATGCTGAAAATACAATAACGATTATATAGCTGTTCTGACCTTGATTTGTTGTTCCAAACTTACAAAATGACAGTTTTTGCGTCGATGCGTTGATCTCAGGTTTTGATAGCAGACGCCGTTTCTTATGCGCATTAGTTTTGCGCAGGCGCCACACTGACTTTGGAAAAAAACCTCGATTTGATGCACATACGCAAGTTTTGATTGGCAGCGTCGTATACAACAAAAAGAAGTTTGAGTTATTTTTTATTTTGAACAAGACTACTAATGAAGAAGACCAAAACACAACATCAACGGAAAACTAGAAGAACTAGGATGCAACAAGGGGAGGAGAAGAGAACAGCTAATCCGTACAACGCGAGCAGGCGGTAGCGAAGTTTTCAGTTTGGGTGAATGGCATTTATACTTGTCTCGTCATGAAGCGAATTTTTCAACCTCAGTTATAAATGACTACATGAATGTTAATGCCATGGGTTGTACATCAATACTTCAGAGGGGAAGTGGGGTATTTAGTGTGGAGTTACGAGATAAGAAAAGCCGAATGCGAAAGTTTGTGTCAGTCGGCAACCGAGCTCACACAGGCACACAAAAACGGCTGTTCCGTTTTACTCCCCGGTTTGTACTACATCTTTCGACTTTGGGCATTTTGTGGTGTTTAGGGACAGAAAATAATTGGTTTAGTCCTGTTTCATCGGGAAGTTAGCAGAAAAGGGTATGCTATCGACATTTGTAAAGCTGAAAAACATTCCCGAGAAGAATTTCAAGTTGTCAGTGTAGGCCTATGCTGTTGTCGATTAAAACACCGTGTGGTACAGATGGGAAAACTCTTCCCCCTTCCCCGTCGCGATATAACCTTGAACGGTTGAAAACGACGTTAAACACCAAATAAAGAAAGAAAGATGGGTAAACCGGAACCATGCGTCTTTGTTATTGCCAATATGCTTTTGGATATTGGCAAAAATGGCCGACTTCTGTAGCATTATGTTTTGATGATCGGAAGAGACCATCCAATCACAGCCCCCGAATTCCCCCACGTGTCCATCAGAATAGCTAAACACAGTTATATTATTTGATTGTGTAACTAAAAAACCCAGTCTTCTTTTATTCCATACCAGAAACATCTCTGTGATGTTAATTGTACAGCATCTACAAGTGAAATACTAATTCTCAATAATTTGTTGACAATCTGTATCAAACAGGACTTGATGCAGCGTCATATTTTATTTTATAGATAACACACTTTTGTTGAGCGTAGACACACAGTTTGATGGATTCCAAGGTACGGTCAAAGCCGTGCCGTTCCCGTCTTTGGGCCACAACAACCAAAACATTGTGATTAAATTGCAGAGATGTTGTAGACGTTGAATAAATTTAATCACTTTCGATTGAGTAGATGGGCAACTTTTGTTAAACGGTGGACACAACAAAGTGTGCTTGACTTCGAGTTGGTGTCCAAGCCTTGTTAAGGCCGTCTTTGAACTTAATAAATAACTAGCAGTTAAGCCCGGCTTCGCCCGGGAGTAAGCGGAGCCCTGTAGCAATTTAAGACGCTCGCTATCCCATTATCATTAGCTTTACCTCCTTTGTTTGGATACAAAAAAAGAGTTATCTCCCTTACCTTCTAGAAATTTCCGGAACTGTCCAGTTAATTTTTCTTTCTTCATTTCTTCCCCTCATAGGAGCAATAGCGAGTCTCTAATATCACTGGCATGATGTGCTTGCTACAGGTGAACAGTAGGCACTGAACTGGTCTTGCACCATATAGGCTGTATTCAATAAATGGGAGGTCCATAATCTGAGAAAGGAAACAATGAATCAAGAAACTAAAACCCAGGTGCACATCTGCGGCACCTAGGGAGTGTACGTGCACACTATCTTGTTCCTGCCTCTTGCCATCTCAGAGGTATGGCGACCACAGACAAAAAAGAGTTATCTCCCTTACCTTCTAGAAATTTCGGGAACTGTCCAGTTAATTTTTCATTCTTCATTTCTTCCCCTCATAGGAGCAATAGCGAGTCTCTAATATCACTGGCATGATGTGCTTGCTACAGGTGAACAGTTATCTCCCTTACCTTCTAGAAATTTCCGGAACTGTCCAGTTAATTTTTCATTCTTCATTTCTTCCCCTCATAGGAGCAATAGCAAGTCTCTAATATCACTGGCATGATGTGCTTGCTACAGGTGAACAGTAGGCACTGAACTGGTCTTGCACCATATTGGCTGTATTCAATAAATGGGAGGTCCATAATCTGAGAAAGGAAACAATGAATCAAGAAACTAAAACCCAGGTGCACATCTGCGGCACCTAGGGAGTGTACGTGCACACTATCTTGTTCCTGCCTCTTGCCATCTCAGAGGTATGGCGACCACAGACAGACACACACACCCACAGACAGACAGACACTCTCTTTTATTTATATGTACTAGCAGTTAAGCCCGGCTTCGCCCGGGAGTAAGCGGAGCCCTGTAGCAATTTAAGACGCTCGCTATCCCATTATCATTAGCTTTACCTCCTTTGTTTGGATACAAGAGTTATCTCCCTTACCTTCTAGAAATTTCCGGAACTGTCCAGTTAATTTTTCTTTCTTCATTTCTTCCCCTCATAGGAGCAATAGCAAGTCTCTAATATCACTGGCATGATGTGCTTGCTACAGGTGAACAGTAGGCACTGAACTGGTCTTGCACCATATAGGCTGTATTCAATAAATGGGAGGTCCATAATCTGAGAAAGGAAACAATGAATCAAGAAACTAAAACCCAGGTGCACATCTGCGGCACCTAGGGAGTGTGCAGGCTCACTATCTTGTTCCTGCCTCTTGCCATCTCAGAGGTATGGCGACCACAGACAGACAGACAGACAGACACACACACACACACACACACACACACACACACACACACACACACACACACACACACACACACAGACAGACAGACACTCTCTTTCTCTTCGCCCGGGAGTAAGCGGAGCCCTGTTGCAATTTAAGACGCTCGCTATCCCATTATCATTAGCTTTACCTCCTTTGTTTGGATACAAAAAAAAGAGTTATCTCCCTTACCTTCTAGAAATTTCCGGAACTGTCCAGTTAATTTTTCATTCTTCATTTCTTCCCCTCATAGGAGCAATTATAGCGAGTCTCTAATATCACTGGCATGATGTGCTTGCTACAGGTGAACAGTAGGCACTGAACTGGTCTTGCACCATATAGGCTGTATTCAATAAATGGGAGGTCCATAATCTGAGAAAGGAAACAATGAATCAAGAAACTAAAACCCAGGTGCACATCTGCGGCACCTAGGGAGTGTACGTGCACACTATCTTGTTCCTGCCTCTTGCCATCTCAGAGGTATGGCGACCCCAGACAAAAAAGAGTTATCTCCCTTACCTTCTAGAAATTTCCGGAACTGTCCAGTTAATTTTTCATTCTTCATTTCTTCCCCTCATAGGAGCAATAGCAAGTCTCTAATATCACTGGCTAGATGTGCTTGCTACAGTTGAACAGTTATCTCCCTTACCTTCTAGAAATTTCCGGAACTGTCCAGTTAATTTTTCATTCTTCATTTCTTCCCCTCATAGGAGCAACAGCGAGTCTCTAATATCACTGGCATGATGTGCTTGCTACAGGTGAACAGTAGGCACTGAACTGGTCTTGCACCATATAGGCTGTATTCAATAAATGGGAGGTCCATAATCTGAGAAAGGAAACAATGAATCAAGAAACTAAAACCCAGGTGCACATCTGCGGCACCTAGGGAGTGTACGTGCACACTATCTTGTTCCTGCCTCTTGCCATCTCAGAGGTATGGCGACCACAGACAGACAGACACACAGACAGACACTCTCTTTTATTATATGTACTAGCAGTTAAGCCCGGCTTCGCCCGGGAGTAAGCGGAGCCCTGTAGCAATTTAAGACGCTCGCTATCCCATTATCATTAGCTTTACCTCCTTTGTTTGGATACAAAAAAAGAGTTATCTCCCTTACCTTCTAGAAATTTCCGGAACTGTCCAGTTAATTTTTCATTCTTCATTTCTTCCCCTCATAGGAGCAATAGCAAGTCTCTAATATCACTGGCATGATGTGCTTGCTACAGGTGAACAGTTATCTCCCTTACCTTCTAGAAATTTCTGGAACTGTCCAGTTAATTTTTCGTTCTTCATTTCTTCCCCTCATAGGAGCAACGGCGAGTCTCTAATATCACTGGCATGGTGTGCTTGCTACAGGTGAACAGTAGGCACTGAACTGGTCTTGCACCATATAGGCTGTATTCAATAAATGGGAGGTCCATAATCTGAGAAAGGAAACAATGAATCAAGAAACTAAAACCCAGGTGCACATCTGCGGCACCTAGGGAGTGTACGTGCACACTATCTTGTTCCTGCCTCTTGCCATCTCAGAGGTATGGCGACCACAGACAAAAAAGAGTTATCTCCCTTACCTTCTAGAAATTTCCGGAACTGTCCAGTTAATTTTTCATTCTTCATTTCTTCCCCTCATAGGAGCAACAGCGAGTCTCTAATATCACTGGCATGATGTGCTTGCTACAGGTGAACAGTAGGCACTGAACTGGTCTTGCACCATATAGGCTGTATTCAATAAATGGGAGGTCCATAATCTGAGAAAGGAAACAACGAATCAAGAAACTAAAACCCAGGTGCACATCTGCGGCACCTAGGGAGTGTACGTGCACACTATCTTGTTCCTGCCTCTTGCCATCTCAGAGGTATGGCGACCACAGACAGACAGACACACACACACACACACACACACACACACGCACACACACACACACACACACAGACAGACAGACACTCTCTTTCCCTTCGCCCGGGAGTAAGCGGAGCCCTGTCGCAATTTAAGACGCTCGCTATCCCATTATCATTAGCTTTACCTCCTTTGTTTGGATACAAAAAAAGAGTTATCTCCCTTACCTTCTAGAAATTTCCGGAACTGTCCAGTTAATTTTTCATTCTTCATTTCTTCCCCTCATAGGAGCAATAGCAAGTCTCTAATATCACTGGCATGATGTGCTTGCTACAGGTGAACAGTTATCTCCCTTACCTTCTAGAAATTTCCGGAACTGTCCAGTTAATTTTTCATTCTTCATTTCTTCCCCTCATAGGAGCAACAGCGAGTCTCTAATATCACTGGCATGATGTGCTTGCTACAGGTGAACAGTAGGCACTGAACTGGTCTTGCACCATATAGGCTGTATTCAATAAATGGGAGGTCCATAATCTGAGAAAGGAAACAATGAATCAAGAAACTAAAACCCAGGTGCACATCTGCGGCACCTAGGGAGTGTACGTGCACACTATCTTGTTCCTGCCTCTTGCCATCTCAGAGGTATGGCGACCACAGACAAAAAAGAGTTATCTCCCTTACCTTCTAGAAATTTCGGGAACTGTCCAGTTAATTTTTCATTCTTCATTTCTTCCCCTCATAGGAGCAACAGCGAGTCTCTAATATCACTGGCATGATGTGCTTGCTACAGGTGAACAGTAGGCACTGAACTGCTCTTTCACCATATAGGCTGTATTCAATAAATGGGAGGTCCATAATCTGAGAAAGGAAACAATGAATCAAGAAACTAAAACCCAGGTGCACATCTGCGGCACCCAGGGAGTGTACGTGCACACTATCTTGTTCCTGCCTCTTGCCATCTCAGAGGTATGGCGACCACAGACAGACAGACACACAGACAGACACTCTCTTTTATTATACTAGCAGTTAAGCCCGGCTTCGCCCGGAAGTAAGCGGAGCCCTGTAGCAATTTAAGACGCTCGCTATCCCTTATCATTAGCTTTACCTCCTTTGTTTGGATACAAAAAAAGAGTTATCTCCCTTACCTTCTAGAAATTTCCGGAACTGTCCAGTTAATTTTTCTTTCTTCATTTCTTCCCCTCATAGGAGCAATAGCAAGTCTCTAATATCACTGGCATGATGTGCTTGCTACAGGTGAACAGTTATCTCCCTTACCTTCTAGAAATTTCCGGAACTGTCCAGTTAATTTTTCATTCTTCATTTCTTCCCCTCATAGGAGCAATAGCAAGTCTCTAATATCACTGGCATGATGTGCTTGCTACAGGTGAACAGTAGGCACTGAACTGGTCTTCAATAAATGGGAGGTCCATAATCTGAGAAAGGAAACAATGAATCAAGAAACTAAAACCCAGGTGCACATCTGCGGCACCTAGGTAGTGTACGTGCACACTATCTTGTTCCTGCCTCTTGCCATCTCAGAGGTATGGCGACCACAGACAAAAAAGAGTTATCTCCCTTACCTTCTAGAAATTTCCGGAACTGTCCAGTTAATTTTTCATTCTTCATTTCTTCCCCTCATAGGAGCAATAGCAAGTCTCTAATATCACTGGCATGATGTGCTTGCTACAGGTGAACAGTTATCTCCCTTACCTTCTAGAAATTTTCGGAACTGTCCAGTTAATTTTTCATTCTTCATTTCTTCCCCTCATAGGAGCAATAGCAAGTCTCTAATATCACTGGCATGGTGTGCTTGCTACAGGTGAACAGTAGGCACTGAACTGGTCTTCAATAAATGGGAGGTCCATAATCTGAGAAAGGAAACAATGAATCAAGAAACTAAAACCCAGGTGCACATCTGCGGCACCTAGGGAGTGTACGTGCACACTATCTTGTTCCTGCCTCTTGCCATCTCAGAGGTATGGCGACCACAGACAAAAAAGAGTTATCTCCCTTACCTTCTAGAAATTTCCGGAACTGTCCAGTTAATTTTTAATTCTTCATTTCTTCCCCTCATATGAGCAACAGCGAGTCTCTAATATCACTGGCATGATGTGCTTGCTACAGGTGAACAGTAGGCACTGAACTGGTCTTTCACCATATAGGCTGTATTCAATAAATGGGAGGTCCATAATCTGAGAAAGGAAACAATGAATCAAGAAACTAAAACCCAGGTGCACATCTGCGGCACCTAGGGAGTGTACGTGCACACTATCTTGTTCCTGCCTCTTGCCATCTCAGAGGTATGGCGACCACAGACAGACACACACACACACACACACACACACACACACACACACACTGACACACACACACACACACATACACACAGACACTCTCTTTCTCTTCGCCCGGGAGTAAGCGGAGCCCTGTTGCAATTTAAGACACTCGCTATCCCATTATGATTAGCTTTACCTCCTTTGTTTGGATACAAAAAAAGAGTTATCTCCCTTACCTTCTAGAAATTTCCGGAACTGTCCAGTTAATTTTTCATTCTTCATTTCTTCCCCTCATAGGAGCAATTATAGCGAGTCTCTAATATCACTGGCATGATGTGCTTGCTACAGGTGAACAGTAGGCACTGAACTGGTCTTGCACCATATAGGCTGTATTCAATAAATGGGAGGTCCATAATCTGAGAAAGGAAACAATGAATCAAGAAACTAAAACCCAGGTGCACATCTGCGGCACCTAGGGAGTGTACGTGCACACTATCTTGTTCCTGCCTCTTGCCATCTCAGAGGTATGGCGACCACAGACAAAAAAGAGTTATCTCCCTTACCTTCTAGAAATTTCCGGAACTGTCCAGTTAATTTTTCATTCTTCATTTCTTCCCCTCATAGGAGCAATAGCAAGTCTCTAATATCACTGGCATGATGTGCTTGCTACAGGTGAACAGTTATCTCCCTTACCTTCTAGAAATTTCTGGAACTGTCCAGTTAATTTTTCGTTCTTCATTTCTTCCCCTCATAGGAGCAACGGCGAGTCTCTAATATCACTGGCATGATGTGCTTGCTACAGGTGAACAGTAGGCACTGAACTGGTCTTGCACCATATAGGCTGTATTCAATAAATGGGAGGTCCATAATCTGAGAAAGGAAACAACGAATCAAGAAACTAAAACCCAGGTGCACATCTGCGGCACCTAGGGAGTGTACGTGCACACTATCTTGTTCCTGCCTCTTGCCATCTCAGAGGTATGGCGACCACAGACAGACAGACAGACACTCTCTTTTATTATATGTACTAGCAGTTAAGCCCGGCTTCGCCCGGGAGTAAGCGGAGCCCTGTAGCAATTTCAGACGCTCGCTATCTCATTATCATTAGCTTTACCTCCTTTGTTTGGATACAAAAAAAGAGTTATCTCCCTTACCTTCTAGAAATTTCCGGAACTGTCCGGTTAATTTTTCTGTCTTCATTTCTTCCCCTCATAGGAGCAATAGCGAGTCTCTAATATCACTGGCATGATGTGCTTGCTACAGGTGAACAGTAGGCACTGAACTGGTCTTGCACCATATAGGCTGTATTCAATAAATGGGAGGTCCATAATCTGAGAAAGGAAACAATGAATCAAGAAACTAAAACCCAGGTGCACATCTGCGGCACCTAGGGAGTGTACGTGCACACTATCTTGTTCCTGCCTCTTGCCATCTCAGAGGTATGGCGACCACAGACAGACACACACACCCACAGACAGACAGACACTCTCTTTTATTTATATGTATAGATAATAATACGAGAATTTATAACGCGCACATATCTCACCACAAGACGACTCAAGGCGCACACAACTTTACACAATCAAAAGAATGGTGACAAGAATCAGAAGCAGGTGAGTCTTTCGAGCTTTTCACGTGTGTGTTTTGTTACTCTTTCCCAGGACACTCTTGATAGTAGTTATGTGTGTGCCGGAGATCGTGGGACACGAAGGGTTTAGGGCGAGGATCCCTAACGGTTATAACGTGCCAGACCCGTGTAAACCCAACGTCATCTGGCAAGGGGTGGGCCACAAGTGGTTCGGGGGTGGCGGCGCCAGAAATCCTTTTGGGAAAGACTTCGCCAACAATAATTTACAGGTTTGCACGCTGTTCTGTCCCTGCTGTCTCTGTCGGTTTTTCTGTTTGTGTTTCTCTTCGTGTTTCTGTTTGTCTGTCTATTTGGTTGTCTGTCTGAGTCTGTGTCTGTTTGTCTGTCTGTCTGTCTGTCTTTCTCTTTCTCTCTATCTATCTCGTTGTGTTTCTCTTCGTGTTTCTGTGTGTCTGTCAGTTTGTCTGCCTGGGTATGTGTTTTTTGTCTGTATCTCTGTCTGTCTGTCTCTCTATGCAAAATGAAAGAAGAGTTTAACAAAACCCCAGAAAAACAAAGTTACTGATCTTGTGCGTCAAGCCAAAGTGAGTTATTTTAACAAATAGATTGAAGACAGAAAAGACATAGCTGTAGTTTGACGTGCAGTAAGAAAGGATGACGTAAATGTGCAGTCACAATTTTACCTGATGAATTTAACGACCACTTTTTATAGCGTGCAGACAAATTAAAACAGCCAAAGCAACCAAAATAATGAGTATTCTGGTTGTAATGATGCTTTCCTAAAGCTAATGACATTATGTGATGCAAAATTGAGTCCCGTGGATTCGTTTTCAATTCCACCTATTGCTGTTCATGAGGTAGAACGATTTATATAAAATTTAGAAAAACCTGTGTTTTAATCAAAACACTTATCCTGGTATTTAAAACAATGATAAAGTCATTCCGCTCCCGAAAATCAGACACTAATAATTGTCGACCTATTTCTCTGCTCCCAATTTTATCCAAACCACTGGAAAAATATATTCACTGGATACCACCAAAAATTGTGTGTTTTTAAAGAGAGCAAAATTTGTATAATTTTTATTTCTCAGTCATTTAAAAGATGCGCACATATTTTTCTAAAACATTTCATACAAACTCATCTTATGTATTTCAATTGTTAGTGTGGAAAATATCATGGAGATGCATTCATAAACACCAGAGATACAGTTTTGACAATGTTTCGACACATTTTTACGCCTTCTGCCCACTCAAACATTTTTAGGTCAACAACCAAATCAAAAATTACCCGAGAACATGAAATACGTCTCTATTTTTTTGTACCAGTGCATGTCAATATATATGGTAATATTTGTGTTTGAGCCTTTCGCAATCTAAAGAAAGGCAAAACTAGATGAATCACCACTGTCATTTTGCTGCACTGTGCATGTGTATGCGTGTGTGTGTGTATGTGTATGTGTGTGTGTTTGTTTGTGTGTGTGTGTGTGTGTGTGTGTGTGTGTGTGACTGTGTGTGTGTCTATGTGTATATGTGTGTGACTGTGTGTGTGTGACTGTGTGTGTGTGTGTGTGCGTGTGTATGTGCGTGCTTGCGCGTGTGTATGCAGTGGAACGCAGACCTGTGCAAACTGGACAGTGACGGGGACGGACGGACCAACGGTCATGAGCTGGGGGACCCTGACTGTGTGTGGACACCAGGATCCACCCCGCTACGCACCTTCAACATCACCCACCCAGGTCAGCTTTCGGTCAACTTCTCGCATATATCGAACATTTCCGGGTAAATGCAAACACTGATTTTTTGTATCGTATGGCGAAGTTGCCGAGTTATGCCTATTCTAATTTTTGTCGATGTTTTTAAACGTTTTTGTCAGGTCGATTTTGGGGGATATCCTTAATTGGAACGCAGTCGCGCCTCACCCTTGTAAAAGAAATCTTTGATCCGAAAAGTGTGCCCGACAGTCAAGTTAAGTGCCTTTCATTGCATACATTTAAAAAAAAATGAAATGACACATGACTAAATGTTTTAGTAGGGGTACGATTATGGGTGCTATGATCTTTTTGACGAGTTTATATATCTATTCCATTGTGTGTTTTTCAAGAAGAGAATGTGTTTGTCGTTGACACAGGAGTGTGCACTCCATGGGGCGAAGGGGAGTGCAATTCCAAGAATTACGGATGGGTCTGTAATGAACTCCACTGTGACTACATCAACGCCCCAGGTAAAAAGAAAGCAATGTCCGCGTCTGTGACGACAGTAAACGGACAGCCGAAATTATAGCCATGGCTTTAAACCTTTTCCTTATTATCTCATCTGTGAAGTTAAGAGTAGTTAAGGCACGGAATGTTGGTCCAAAAACGTGTTTTTGATTCTCAGCTTTTTACATTTAGTCAAGTTATGACTAAATGTTTTAACATCGAGGGGGGAATCGAGACGAGGGTCGTGGTGTATGTGCGTATGTGTGTGTGTGTGTGTGTGTGTGTGTGTGTGTGTGTGTAGAGCGATTCAGACTAAACTACTGGACCGATCTTTATGAAATTTGACATGAGAGTTCCTGGGTATGAAATCCCCGAACGTTTTTTTCATTTTTTTGATAAATGTCTTTGATGACGTCATATCCGGCTTTTCGTGAAAGTTGAGGCGGCACTGTCACGCCCTCATTTTTCAACCAAATTGATTGAAATTTTGGTCAAGCAATCTTCGACGAAGCCCGGACTTCGGTATTGCATTTCAGCTTGGTGGCTTAAAAATTAATTGATGACTTTGGTCATT